>NC_142812.1:56601570-56836421 GCF_049724085.1 Artemia sp. Qi Xiang Cuo
ATGCCCTCAAAGGGGGAGGAAGAAAAAATCGCATCAAGCTCAGCTTATCTGAGGACTCCATAGTTTTCCCAAGGACGACTTCGTGGTATCTTTATCTCCTTAAATTTTGCTTTGAGGGGCTGTAATGAACCTGTAATCGTATAATAGAGCCCTTTTTAAGTTGTGAAAGAGATTGTACAAGAAACAGTATATTGGAATTTTCTGCCATTTTGGTCTAAACTGCAAATCTGGCCAGAAAAAGGCCGAAATGTAATCCAAAAAGGCCGAAAAATAACCAACCGATTTAGAACCATTGAAAAGCTACTTTTAAAGCCGCCCAGTTCCAGATGGCGGTATGGTGCATAATTATGGAACTCGTTTTTGATATATCGGATCCCTCCCCCTGGTAAATAGTTCAAGGAGTACACGTTTCGGGGATGATTCTATTCTTGCAATGACACCCTCCTCACATTTGAAGGAGTCCTGGGTCAAACAGTTCTTGGCAACAACTTATAAATAAAGGGTGACATTTGTTATCAGAAACTGAATGTCTAAAAAATTAAACTCTAATAACAGCAAGAAACTTCTAAAAAAAGTCTAAAAAACGAAAATTATAATTAAATTCTAAAAAACTAAATTTTAATACATCAAGAATCTACTGTTTATGCTGATTTCAAAAACACAAAATGCGATTAATTTTGAACTTCCTCATTACAAGTTATTAGCATAAAAAACTTTCTTCGTTGCAACAACAGCTGTAATCTAGTAAAAAAACAGTAACTGCTGTTCGGCTAGTCTTAAGAGTTATTTTTATTGACTTGACTTGACTTACTTTGACTTAAGTCCCGTCCTTCCTCGAAGGTCGTTTTGGGGCCTCTTCTTTAACCAGTTCATTGATATGCCTCCTGTAGGTGCTTCTGTTGTCGGCCGGGCGGAGTTGTGGCAGGTTATAGGGTGAAACTTTTTCTTTCCATCTCTTTGGGGGGCGACCTATGGGGCAAGAACCGTGTACTCTTTCATCGAAGGCTATCTTTGGAAGACAATTGCTAGCCATGCTTTGAGCATGTCCTTATCATTTGAGTTGTTGTAGTTTTATTTTATCCAGTATTGTGAGTTTGACTTTCAAATTATGGAGGAAATTTGGAGTTGGAGGCTCTGTCATGGGATTTGGTTGCAAAGGCAGCTTGGCGACACTGATCGTCAGTTTTAAGCGTTCAGGATTCACAGGCATAGATGGCAATCGGGATAATGAGGGAGTAGAAAAGTCTCGTTTTGAGAATTTCTGATAAATTCTTATTCCTCCAGATGGGCATTAGGGCTTTAAAACTGGAGTTTGCAAGTGTCACGCGTCTCTTGATGTCTTTGAATTGGTTGTTGTCAGAAGTAAGTAGGCTTCCTAGGTAGGTGAAGTCTTCCACCCACTCAATATCTCCACCAAGATGAAGGCTGAGATTTACCTGTGAATCGGGATTACGTGAGCAGAGCATGGCTTTCGTTTTTAAGGTGTTGATGGCCATCCCGAAGAGGTTGATAGACGAGTGAACGCTGTTAGCCTGGGATTGGAGGTCTTGAAGGGACTCGGTTATTAAGTCTATGTCATCGGAATATGCTAGTTTATCTATCATTATTGCTCCGATAAGGGTGCCGAACGAGTTGTCTGTGAGTGAAAGGGCTGCTTGTAGGAAGAGATTGAACAGCTCCGATTATAGTAGGCAACCTTTTAGCACTCCAGTAGAGGATTCGAAGCTTTCGGTAAGTCCTTCTCCAGTCATGTAGCAGCCTCTTAACTTCTTATACATGTCTTTGATAAGAAAGATCAGGTTAGATGGGATGCCAAAGTGAAGGAGGATGTGCCATAGACCTTCTCTCCATATGAGATCGAAAGCTTGTTTAAAGTCTATGAAAAGGTGGTAGATGCTGCGGCCATGTTCGCTTTACTTTTCCATGATATGTTGAAGTCTTCCACCCGCTCAATGATATCTCCACCAAGCTGAAGGCTGAGATTTACCTGTGAATCGGGCTTACGTGAGTAGCACATGGCTTTCGTTTTTAAGGTGTTGATGGCCATCCCAAAGAGGTTGGTCAATGAGTGAACGCTGTTAGCCTGGGATTGGAGGTCTTGAAGGGACTCGGTTATTAAGTCTATGTCATCGGAATCTGCTAGTTTATCTATCATTATTCATCCAATAAGGGTGCCAGACAGGTTGCCTGTGAGTGAAAGGGCTGCATGTAGGAAGAGATTGAACAGCTCCAATGATAGTAGGCAACCTTTTAGCACTCCTGTAGAGGTTTCGAAGCTTTCGGTAATTCCTTCTCCAGTAATGTCACGGCTTCTGAACCTCTTATACATGTCTTTGATCAAAGAGATCAGGTTGGATGGGATGCCAAATTGAAGAAGGATGTGCCATAGACCTTCTCTCCATATGAGATTGAAAAGTTGTTTAAAGTCTATGAAAAGGTGGTAGATGCTGCGGCCAAGTTCGCTTTACTTTTCCATGATCTGTCGGGCAGTGAATATTTCATCAGTTGTTGATATATTAGGTGGGACGCCGGTTTGGTATTCTGGAATAACCATTGAGGAAATGGCTCGTATACGCCCGAGAATGACTCTTGGTGGGATTTTTGCGACGCTGCTGGTAATACTTATTAGGCGGTAGTTGTCGCAGACAGCTTTAGAGCCTTTCTTATGTAGGAGGACTATTGTCGCTTCTCACCAGGGTGAGAGGAAGTGACCTTTTTCCCGAGCAGCTGTGGCAATTTTGTGGTAAAGGTCAAGGAGTGTTTCACAGTATAATTTCAGGAATTCAGGCTAGATTCCATAAGACCGGCAGCTTTGTTTGTTTTCAAATCTCTAATAGCTGCTTCTATTTCAGAGCGAAGAGGGGGAGGACTTGGGTCTGTAGAGGTTACGGGGAAGCTGTCGAGAATTGTTGGTTCTGGGTGGATGATCGAATTCAGTTAATTTTAAAGTAGTTTTTCCATCGACAGCGGATTCTGTCTGTGGATCGTATTTCATTTCCATGTTCAGCGAGAAGGGAACACGCTTTGATGTCTTTCTTATTAGCCAATTGCCGCACTCTTATATACATGCAGTGGGAGTCTTCTTTCTTGAGGGCCGATTTACATTGATTGCATTTTTCTTTAATTAATTAAAAAACACTTTTTCCACAAAATAAGTGTTTCAAAGAAAAGTAAAAAACTCCATTAAACCAAAAATGAGCAAAAACAAAATAAAATAATCTACCAAGCGTGATACTACCACAAATCAACATCAATAAATAAATGAAAACCAAAACGAATACAAATTACAATAAATAACCGAGTCAAACTCAACACGATCCGAAATTAACACGGGTAGGGCTCGAAACCCCTGTGCTTTCCCAAGAACAGAACATAATTTGCACAGTGCTAAAAAAAATATAAATGTTTTTACTTTTATAACTTTAATAAATCAAATAATAACAAAATTTTGATTAATAAATATCAGTACAAGTATATTAAACTAACAATGCAAATTCATTTGTATTTTTTTCAATAAATTGCAAATTATGTTCTGACCTTGGGAAGGCGTAGGGGTTTTGGCGTAGGGGTTATTTAGTGTAATTTCTGTTCGTTTTATATCGACATATTCTTTTCAGGGAAAAAGAAAATACTAGTTTAAATCTTTTCGTTTTTTTAAGACTTTATAGTTTGGCCTGCTATTTATATGCTGGAGAAAATTTTTCAGCAATTTTTAACAACATATACCCTTTTAAAAACCTGGATACAAATAGTAGTGTTTAATTTAGTTTCATACCTCCTCTAGTTGACCTGAAATAGAAAACTTGATACCATTCGCAAAAAAATCTGTTTACTTTCTTTGATAGGTTGGATACACTTACGCTATTTTGAGTTGGTTAAATTTTAAGAGCAGAAGTAGCCCGGAAAGTTTGAACATAATACCCTCAATCGTTCTTGGGATACTGCTGAGATGCCTTATTGGGAAATAACATTAATACAGTACCCTTTTGATTTAATCTTAAGACAACATTTAGTTTTTAAACATAATGGAAAAATGGGAGGGTGTGCGTTGGAGGGGGATTAGTTGCCCTCCCTATCACTTTCAACTACTTAAAAGGGCACTAGCCTTTTCTATTTTCAATCGAATGAGCCATTTTCGAAGTTTCTACGACAACTCCTTCGATACGATGTGCTCTGGTCTAAAAAAAAAAAAAAAGAATATATTGTACCCACATCGCTCTTTACTACAAAAATGTTAAGCCTTCCAATCATTTTCGACTATTAAAAAGGGCACTAACCCTTTCAATTCCCAATCGAATGAGCCCTTTTGAAGTTTCTACGACAACGCTTTCTATAAACACCTTATATGTCCCAAGGGCATAAATTACAACCCTTGTCCTGAGGGCTGTGAGGGGGTTGTCATCCTGAAAGACCTAATTTCCTGAACTTTCAACTACGTTGAACAAAATGGCTATCTCAAAATTTTGATTGGATGTGTTTGGGGAAATGGTGGGCATTAGAGGGGGGTTAGCTGCGCTCCAATGACTTTCAACTATTAAAAAGGGACTAGACCTTTCAATTTCCAATCGAATGAGCCCTTTTGAAGTTTCTACGACAACGCTTTCTATAAAAACTTTATATGCTCCTAAGGCATAATTTACTACCCTTGGCCTGAGAGCTCGGGGGGGGGGGGACATCATCAAAGACATAATTTCCAGATCTTTCAACTACGTTGAACAAACTGACTATCTCGAAATTTTGATTGGATGTGTTTGAGGAAATGGTGGGCGTGAGAGGGGGTTTAGTAGCCCTCCAACAACTATCAGCTATTTCAAAGGATCCAAACCCTTTCAATTTCCAATCGAATGAGCCTTTTTTGAAGTTTCTACGACAATACTATCTATAAAAACTCTACATACCCCTAGAGCAATACCTACAACCCTTTCGATTCGAAGTCCCCCAAAATTTTTTGTTGGAACGGTGGGTATGAGAGGAGGATGAGTTACCCTCCGATTACTTTCAACTATTAGAATTTCCAATCAAATGAGCCCTTTTTGAAGTTTCTACGACAACGCTTTCTATAAAAACCTTATATGCCCCCAGGGCATAACTTACAACCATTGCCCTGAGCGCTGTGAAGGGTTGTCATCCTCAAAGACCTAATTTCCAGAACTTTCAACTGCATTGAACAAAGTGGATATCTAAAAATATTGATTGGATGTGTTTGGGGAAAAGGTGGGCGTGAGAGGGGGTATAGTTGCCCTCCAATCACTTTCGACTATTAAAAGGGGCACTAGCCCTTTGAATTTCAAATCGAACGAGCCCTTTTTGAAGTTTTTACGACAAACATTTCTATAAAAACCTTATATGCCCCCAGGGCATAACTTACAACCCTTGGCCTGAGGGCTGTGACAGGAATGTCCTCCTCAAAAACATAATTTCTATCTGGAAATCAACTACGCTGGACAAAATAGCTATTTCAAAATTTTGATTGGATGTATTTGGGGAAATGGTGGGCGTGGAAGGGGTGTTAGTTGCCTTCCAATCACTTTCGACTACTAAAAAGGGCACTGGCCATTCGAATTTCCAATCGAATGAGCCCTTTCGAAGTTCCTACGACAGCTCCTTCGATACAAAGTGCCCTGATGTGAAAAAATATCGATACGAAGTCCCCCAAAAATGTTTGGGGGAGCGGTGGACGTGAGAGGGGGGTTAGTTGCCCTCCAATTACTTTCAAATGTTTCCAATTACTTTCAAAGACTCCGGAGGGAGTCTTCAGGAGTCTTCCAGCTCAAAGATATAATTTCCGGGAATTTCAACTGCGTTGAACAAAATGGCTATCTCAAAAATTTTGACTGGATATTTTTGGGGAAATGGTGGGCATGAAAGGGGTGTTAGTTGCCCTCCAATCACTTTCGACTATTAAAAAGGGCAATTTAAATTTCCAATTGAATGGGTCCTTTTTGAAGTTTCTACGACAACGCTTTCTATAAAAACATTCTATGCCCCCAGGGCATAACTTACAACCCTTGCCCTGAGAGCTGTGGAGGTGGTTGTCATCCTCAAAGACCTATTTTCCAGAACTTTCAACTACGTGAACAAAATGGCTTCTCAAAATTTTGATTGGATGTGTTTGGGGAAAAAGTGGGCGTAAGAGGGGGGGCTAGTTGCCCTCCAATCACTTTCGACCATTAAAAAGGGCACTAGACCTTTGAATTTCCAATCGCATGAGCCCTTTTTGAAGTTTCTACGACAACGCTTTCTATAAAAACCTTCTATGCCCCCAGGGCATAACTTACAACCCTTGTCCTGAGAGCTGTGGAGGTGGTTGTCATCCTCAAAGACCTATTTTCCAGAACTTTCAACTACGTGAACAAAATGGCTATCTCAAAATTTTGATTGGATGTGTTTGGCGAAAAAGTGGGCGTAAGAGGGGGGCTATTTGCCCTCCATTCACTTTCGACTATTAAAAATGGGCACTAGCCCTTTGAATTTCTAATCGCATAAGCCTTTTTTGAAATTTCTACGACAACGCCTTCTATTAAAAATCTTATATGCCCCCAGGGCATAACGTACAACCCTTGCCCTTAGGGCTGTGGGTGAGTGTCCTCCTCAAAAACATAATATCTATCTGGAAACCAACTACGCTTAACAAAATGGCTATCTCAAATTTGTTATTGGATGTTTCGGGAAATGGGGGGGGGGCGTGGAAGGGGTTTTAATAGCCCTCCAATCACTTTCGACTATTGAATTGGGCACTAGTTATTCCAATTTCCAATCGAATGAGCCCTTTTCGATGTTTCTACGACAACTCCTTCGATACGAAGTGCCGTGGTCTAAAGAAAAAAAAATCATACATTGTGCCAACATAGTTCTTTACGTAGGCAGCGCGATTGTGTTAGTGCAATTGCGCTGCCTATGATAAAAGTGCGATAAGCGCGTCCGATGGTTTTCTTTACAACCCGTTTGAGATGCTTGTATTGGTCCCTGGTTTCACTATCTTACTTGTTTGTGAGTTGGCACTTTTCGTCACTGAGAGAGATGATTTCGTCTGTTATCCAAGGTTTCCGGTTGTTTTTTTGGGTACCCAGTGTAGAATGAGTAACATCACATATGATATTTGTGCTGCTAGTCACCAGGTTGTCGATAGGAATAGGAAGATAGGTATAGAGTTCGACGTGAGTTCCGAGATCTTTTCAGATAGGGTGGTGATGTATGTCATACATTTGTTCTCATCTTTTAGGAGATCTACTCGGAATATGGGGGTTTTCTAAGACAACTTTGATGCTGTTTTAAGTCTCCTTATTAACTTAGACATGACGAGCGAGTGGCCGCTGTCAATGTCGCCACCAGCTAGCGTAGCTGTGTCTAGGACGGACGTTTTCCATCGCCTATACACGAGGATGTAGTCTACTAATTTTTTAGTTTTTCCATCCGGTGAGGTCCAGGATATCTTACGACGTGGCCTGTGCTTGAACAGTGTGTTTGTAATGACTAAATTGCTGTCTCTGCAGGATTAGATAATGAGTTCTCTTCGTCTGTTCATTTGTCCATGGTCAAATTTGTCCATTACATCTTCGTGTCCTGTGTAGTTGTTTCCAGCGATGGCGTTGAAGTCACCAATGACAATGATTATGTTTTTTTAGGGACAGAATAAACTAGGGTTTGGAGCTGAAGATAAAAGTTTTCAGACTCTTCGTCGTGAACCTTTCTGGTGGATCATGATGAGCCTTTCCCAGAAGGGGGTTACAGCGATTAAGGGTTTTCTGGCCTTATTAGACAATAGGAAACCTACACCTTGTCCATGTTTGCCATCATTGTGTCCCGATAGTAGAAGGGTGACATCTCTGTGTTTCTCGTCACCAGTGACTGGAAGATGGGTTTCGGCCATACCAATAACATCCCAGCTGTACCGTTTTATCTCTTTTAGGAGTAGGTCAATTTTTTCTTGTTTGGTGAGGGTTCTAGTGTTGAGGGTACCCATTGACATATTTATTTTTGGAGAAACAATGGCCTCCAGGTTTGGAGTTGTCACGTATTCGCACGATTTATGGTCATCGAGTCGTTCGCGGCCTCGGACGCGGTAGTTCTTAATGCACGGCCGTCGGTTACCACGGACGTGGTAGCACTGGCTCTCATATTTGATCTCTTGTTCATATTTATCAATAAAAGTAAAGAAGGGGTTTCTTAGCTGGCTTTGGGACAGCGGTAAGCCACTCCTCTCTGTCCCTAGAAGGGGCCGACTGTATCTACTACCGATAGTGCACCCTTTTGGCGTCCTGCAACACCAGAAATCTAATCCATTGCTGGGGGAAGGTTTGTGACTGACGGGACGTATCCATACACCGATGGGCCCTGTCCAGTGCACATTAGAGGAGCCCTCCTCTTCCTCCGTCTGAATTTGTACCCTCAGACGAGGGTGCCTCTGCTATGTTTTAGGACCCCCAGAGACTGGGTCTCCCCTCGGTTCGCCTCTCACTCCACAGGAGGTACCCTGCATATCTGCAGGGCGTTCCCCTATCCTCCACCTGGGATCGCGCTGAGTGGGCTGGGGGAGGTCCCTACTGAGAAGTAACTCAGTAGTTACTCAGAGGCAACCACATTGGCATATGATCCCATGACTACTTTTATCATCTAACTGTGACATGCTATTAACTTCTTCTCATAGATAACTGAATAACCGACAACCCCCCCCCTCCCCCCCCCAAAAAAAAAAAACAATAAAAAAAACAAACCCACATAAGCATATGATCACGTGACTACTTTTTTCATCCAACTGTGACATGCTATTAATCTCTTCTCATAGATAACTGAATAACCGACAAACCGAAAAAAAAACAAATTTGCACGCATATCATCACGTGACTACTCTTGTCATTTAACTGTGACATGTTGTTAATCTCTTATTGTATATAAGATACTTTTATTTTTTGTTTCTTATTTTCTTTACCTTATTTGTTATTTGACCAATCATTGTTGATTTTTGTAGTTACCATTTTTACCGTGAATGGCTATGATTAAGACACAAGATTTATAATAGAACGATTTGGCGCTGTTAATTTTCCGGATTCGAATTGGTTCAAGTTTCCTGTCGTGACATGAGTGTTCTTTTTTTTCTTTTGATGTTATCATTCAGAGTAACAATGGTCGCTGTAATGGATAGGAATTGCTTCCACTCAAGGCTACATGCAGCGGAGGGGGGGGGGGTAAAACCTAACAAAAATGCTTATAAACAAATTCTTGATGTGTTTCTTAAACTTTTTTTGTCCCCCCTCCGTCCCCCAACAAAAATCCTGGAAACGTCCTTGCTTCTATTGTATAGATGTTCCATGTTGCGCCTCAAAATTCTAGACGACTTTTTTAAGTTTTTCATACTTTTAAAACTTTTAATACAGGGAAAATGAAATATTATTGCTTGGGTTAGTTAAACAGAAAGTTGTATAATTATATATATCCTTAAAATTCAGGAAAAAAATGGGAGCTCCATTTCCAATAAATTACATCTCCATGTGCATTTATACAGTTGTCATTAGTACCTGGCGCCAAGTTAAAAAAAGAAGAAAAGTGAGTGAAATTTCGCCAAAAATGAAGTTAAGACATATGGCAATAAACGATTTAAGAAGATGTTTGCTACCTTTTCAAGGTTTGGTTGTCTTTGGGAATCAGTAGACTCTTTGAATTTTTGCGGATGAATAGTTCTGGCAAATTGAACTATTTCGCTTGTGTATTTTTACAGTTCAACTAATGAGATAGACGTAGCACTGCGCTAAAAAAAAAATCTTAATTAAAAAATAAATCTTTTTTTATATATTTATTTCCCATATACATTTATTTCCCCTCTTAGTCGTTGAATATAAATGATACGTAAATAAATGTTAAAAAACATTTCAAAAAAACCTAAGAACAGTTTACGGAAGAAAAAACCCAGAACAAGCCTATAAGAATAACTCAATAAAATGCATCATATAACGATTGCAAATATAAAAACAGCTTAATGCGTTTCTTGTATCTGAAAAACGGAAAAGGTTACCCCAGATTTAGGGATATAGAATGACTCAAAAGTTTTCGGAAGTGATTTGGAAGTCGGAGATTTCCAGTCTTAGCATTATTATTATTATTATTTTTTTCTATTTTTCTCTTCAGAGTACCAATAACTGTTACAGTGTGTAATGTACGATAGCCTGGAAACACTAACATTAACAATAATTACAATGTTTAAGGGGTAAGGATAATTCCAAGGGGTAAGGATAATTCCAATAGGTAAAGGAAAGAAAAAGAGAAAAAAAATCGTCTTATTAATTCTTGGGATATGCGAAAACTAAATCAAAAGTTAAAATAGTTCAAGATAAAAGTTATTAATATAATGAATTGTTTTTTTTCCTTGGTGCAACAATGTAAATTTGGAAGGTCTTAATATCTGGCTTTTCCTATTTTTAGAGAGTAAAAGACTCCTCAACTCTAACAGAAGCACAAGAGTATCTACCATGTTCTCCATGTCACGTCCCTTATGCCAGGACAACTATCCCGTGCCCGGTAAAATTGGCAAGATGTAACTTATGCAGGTAAATTGAACTGAGCTGTCATTTTACTTCCAAATTCTCCAGTTTATCCCAAATTTGTAAAATTTTATGTTGAAAATCCACTCACCACTGAAAACTGAATTTGATGTTTCTGTTTCATTCTTGTTGTTATTTATTAGCATTTTCTGATCGACCATGAATCTAATAAGTAACCAAAAGGGTCATTGCTTCATTTGTTTATTATTGAAGTTATTTTTTCTTATTTAATTGGCTGAAGGTTCAAGGTTATTGAAGTTGGTTCATAAGAAACAACTAAAAATCACAAAAAAATCATGTCAAGCACTTAAATCATAAATAGACATTGGCTAACTTATTTACCTCACTGAATTAAAAAGAAATCTGTGTGCATAAGACCCTTTTTACACAATCCTTAGAACTGATTTTTTTTTAAGGTCAAATTATAATTCCTATATTGGTTCAAGAGCTGAATTGCTTAAATCATGGGTCGGCAACCATTTGTTGTAAAAAGGCCAAAATTTTACGTAGGGATATTACGCGGGCCGCACTTAGGTCACATGTCATTGCGCTGTAGTCTAGTATTGTAGGTATATCGTAATGATCAGAGTATATCTACAATATGGATACACAAATGCTTGAGGTTTAAAAATAAACCGCTTAGTGTATATTTTTACGACATTTTTTCTTGTTAATACAATAGATGAAATTTTTGCTATTGCAATTGAATTGCAAGTTTTTTTTTTACTTTAGCTTGTATTTTTGTAGTAGAGACGTGAAATATTGCGTCTAAATGTATGTCCGATAACCGAGAACACTTTGTTTTTTCGATAATTTAGAATTGAAAAAGTTTGCTCACAATTATAAAGTGATTCCAAGTGATATCCTACCAAACATAGTGATTAATTGCTCAGCAAACCTCTTTAATTCCTTGTAGTTTTCAGAAGGCAAACATCCATAGGAATCCACCAAGTTGGTTTTTTCCTTAAAAGATATTTTAAGTGTGGTATCACATTGCAAATCTATCACCTTGATTTGCAAATCAGTAGGAACATTACTGGTATCCACTGCGAAGGGGGTTTCGAAAATATGCATCTTCCGTGAGATCTTTGTGAAATCAGGAACCCAATTTTCAAACTCAGTTTGGAGTTGCATTAATGCACTTTTCATTTTAGTATTTTGCCAAAAAAAAGGTACCAACTTCTTCTACTTCTTCTACTGCTTTCTTGCAATTTGGAACATGATCGATGTGAACATATCCTTCAAGTGATGAACATAGTTCAAGAATTGATCTTGATTGATCCATCCCGATGGTGAGACTCCACCTGCTGAGTTTGCTGTAGCACCAGTTAGCATGTGAGGCGGAAAATTTTTCCTTGGAAATATAAACTAAGGTGGTAAATATTGACTGCTTGCAGAAACAGCCCCAACCATGGCCACAAGGACAGCTCTCTTTGATGATGTTGCCTTGCACAATATTATCTGACCGCTCTCCCTAAACACTTTAGGAGGAACATAAACTAAGGTGACAGAATTTTCGTCACAGTTGTATATGTTACTTGCATTACAAGGAAGCTTCTCTAGAACTGACTTCGGGTTTGAGAAGAACTGTTCAATGTTGACTCTGTTAAAGCTCGTTGCATGACCTAAGCTTGTGGGTTCAGGCTTGCGTAGTAACAGTTGTAGATTTGAAGCTCGAAAACCTACCAGTCTACCTACCAGTCGAAACCCTGTCTTTTCGGCATTGCTCCAGTTTTGAGAGATTGTCTTGTTGTTTGCTATAACACAGTAGTTGATGTGGTCAAAGTCATATGCACTGGCAATTGTAGTTACAATTAGTTGGGGTCGCAGTCACATTCACAAGTATTTGCAGTTGCAAGTAGTCACAAATGCAAACAGTTAAAAGCAGTCACAGTTTGAAAAAGTCACAATAGCATTAGTACTAATTGTATAAGTAGTAGTTGTAGCAGACGTCAAAGGTTCAATTTATTACTTTCGGCTGTTTTTCAGATATTGTTCATATGCCCTTTTGGCAACCTGCATGCATAGAGTACATATTGATTTTGTTCAATATACTTGGCAATATCTCTTGATAGTTTCGCCTTAATGTCCTTAGCCATCCCATATATATTGCAGATAGACCATTTCAACATCCATATTTAGTTATAAATCCCCCTCAAGGGGTCCCTAAGTTTCAACTTAATACCTTTATCCGTTCCCAAGATGCCGTAATATGCCCTTATGACAAACTTGGACGGACATAGAGGCTTTTGATTTAGTTCAACATCCCCAATAATGTGCTCTGAAAGTTCCAACATACCCCTCTTTTTTCTTGGGATATTGCACATACACCCTTTTGATAATCTTGATATGTATTGTATCTTTTGATTTAATTTTACTCCCCCTCTAGTCTCCCTGAAAGTCGAAACTTAATACCAATTATGTTCCTGAGATATCGTATTTATGCTACTTTGACAACCTGGATTTACTTAACCCTTTCGAAAAAAAACTCGATTTTATAGATGGGTTTCATCTGGTACATGCTGGGAAATGTCCCAGTGTTTACCATATTCTCCCATCCCACTATATATCCAATGACAGCCATCTGCAAAATCAAGGGTTGTTTTTTCTTCTGAATGGTTCGCCACAAGATTACCACCTAACATGACCAGTTAATTTGGCTTCCATTTAGTACCCCAAGCGCTAAATTTTACTGTACTTGAAAAGAATAAACATAGAAAATCCAGAGACAAAGTATTTTTTGGGGTGTATTTTCCAAACTTTGAAAAAGATTTGCTCTAAAACAAAAATTGTAACATACCAAAACAATTGGTCTGGACTGGATAGTTGAAAATCAAACTAACTGTGCTAGATGAGGCTCAAGGATTTTTTCGAGAATGCTATATGGCAGAAAGCTAGATGGCACCCCCTTTCACTTCGTTGTGTACATGGTGAATAATATGGTCCGTCAGGTGCGTTGCGGCGAGGGTCTTGCGGGCCGCACCAATACACATCGCGGGCTGCATGCGACCTGCTGGCTGCGGGTTGCCGACCCATGGCTCAAAGCAAAGAAAAATTTATTAAATATACGGTAAGAATTGCTCTGTTAAAATAATATATTACTTATTGTCTCAGGAAAAAAATTATTTTTTTTTATATTAAGGACTTCAATAGTTCAAGCATTTCCAATTAAGAATCATTTCGATTTGAAGATCGTTAAGTCGGTCCTTGGGTGCCCATATGGGGGGGGGGGGCAGAGGGGGGCTTCAGTCCCCCCCCGGGCGGAGTGATGCTGCCTTATATTTAATATTTTTTTTAGATTTCTATTATACAGTATTGGAAGTTCCGATTAGACCAGCTAAGCTCCCCCTCCATAAGATTCAGCTTATGGGTGCCAATGAGTCGGCCTAACTAAGGACTTATTATCATATGTTGATTTAGAGAAATGGTTAGGTGAAAAGGCCTTACAGTTTATTTAAAGAGTTTGTGTAACCTAGTTATTTGTGTAACCTAACTAAATATTTGTGTAAATATTTGTATACTTGGTGTAACCTAAATATTACATTTCGCTATTAAACTCGAACTGCTGTCTCTGAAGTTTAGTATTTTGACTATAGAATGAAATATGTCAGAGAAGAGTTAGTCATGAACTCTAAAAAAGTGTAATTAGGAAAACAATCTTGATTAAAATGATTTTGGAACATATTCAACCTTACATGGTCATATGTTTTGTTACAAGGTCATCTGACAATATTTTCTAAAAATTGTCCTTTATGAGGCTTCTAAAATTAGAAATTTAAAGCTGGTTTAGAAAGGGATATTTTGCGAAGTAAAAATTTGCATTTAATTAAGTTTAGTTTTTATTGTACAATTATCAAAATTAAAAAAGAAGACACAGCATGGTTGAAATTCTATCCATTAATATTAAGTAATTAATCACTACAGGGCAGTTTGTCTTTATGGATTTACGAGTTTTAGACTATCATGTTTTCTCAATTAAGACACAAACTATCCCCCACTTTGTTTAATATAGTTAATTTATCTACTTGATTAATTGATATACTGTCCCCCACCTTAATCTTTCAAATTTTGTTTCGCTATTCATTGTCATTCAAGTGACGAAATGGCAATTTTGTAAGTCCTCCCTATTTGAATGATTAATATGTTCCTTCTTCCCCCTGTCCTAATGGTCATAACGTCTAGACGGAAGACGCTCGTCTATATTATCGCGTACGTGAATTTAGTCACATGCCGTCGAATTTAATGACTTGAATCTGAAGGGGACTACATAAACGTTGTGTTCTAACGTTATTCCACGCATTGCGTTATATACAAATGTATATTTGGAATAGTGGGGTTGTTTTTATTTTCTTAAAATATTGGCCGAAATTTATTGTCATTTAACCGATCAATTGACAATTTTGTTAATCATCCCTATTTTCAAATAGTTTTACTAAACGAAGGACACTTAAATCTATTATAGCATTGTTTTGCAATTATGAAAAATTAAGCAAGAAAAACGGGTTTTAATTTTTATAAAGCAGTGAATACAATCAATAAAATAAACACTTAATTAAAAAAAAATGCTCCGAATATTTCGACCCCACGTCCGAGAGCCTTTCTCAACGAAAAAAAAATGTTCTAAAAACCTTAACTTACATCAAAAAAAAAAATATAAATAAATAGGAAACAAAACTCACATATTAAATAACACGTATTATTGAGACTGAAACTCATGCTATTATAGTGCACAAGGATGTAACCATATTCAATTGACTGCAATTACCCGAATCTGAAGGGGACTACATAAACGTTGTGTTCCAACGTTGTTTCGCTCATTGCGTTATATACAGATGTACGTTTTGGAATAGTGTTGTACATATTTTTCTAATTATATAGGCTGAAACTCGAAAGTCATTCAACCGATTGAATTACAATTTTATTAGTCATCTCTATTTCCATAATTAATAGTTTTACTATTAGTCCAATAGGCGAGAAAAACGAGGGTAGTGTCAGCCAGTGGAAAAATATGAAACAAAAATAAGCCTATATTTTGACAAGGACCTCCGCCAAGTCGTCTTCAGTGCTTAGAAAAAAAAAATCTAATCTTTTAAAGTAAATCTCGCAAGAGGTTTACTTCAAATTCACAATAAATTAAACAGGGTAAAATAAAAGACCATTCATCAATTGGGTTGTGCAAAAATTCTTTGCTTAGCAATAAATTTAGCTTGTCTATAGACTTAATTTTCATTAAAAATGCGGATAGGTGGTTATACTCTAAACTAAAGTGGAATGTTATTTGAATCTTTTAATATTAAGGTATTGTAAATTGGGCCTATGGAAATATCTCCAGTATCTTTATTTATAGCAAGGTCTCTATTTACATATTTTTAAATCTCAATTGCCTTTCTAAAAGACAGGTAAGCCCTTTACGGTAGATATTAAAGTTGCCTCCTCAAAAAGTACTAAATGATTTGGATTTTCAAAAATGGGGAGGGCCAAAGCATAATCCAAATTGTCATTTTTATTTTATTTTCAGATCTCAAGGGATTTATCTATTGAAACCTTTTGTTCATGCAGCCATTTCCCCAGATTTTGACTGGTCCTGTCAACGTAAAGCTTCCTACATGAACACGGGACTCTGTAAACAGCCTCAAATAAGGGGCGGAACTGGGCCTTTGTTTCTGTAGGAATTTTCCATTTCTGGGCATCTGTACTTAAAGTGCGAGTTTTGTTTTATGCTAGGGTAATGCCTACTCCAAGCTTTTGAACATTCAAATGTTTTTAAAAGTTTTTGTTAAAGTTACGAAATTATTACCTCAAGGCATGGGGCCCTTAGGCTGCAACCTATTAGGTAATACGCACTTACTAATATAAAAGCTGTAAATGAAGTTTGAAATTAAGCTTCTAAATAGGTTACTGCCATTATTATTGACTGCATGTATGGTAATAGGACGAAATTACCGTCTTCGCCAACAGTGGTCCCAGGATTTCAAATAGAGAAATAGGGCGAGACTTGGTAATACCACAGGAGCTGCTGCTGATTCATTGTCGTCGCCAGAATTACTTCCAAAATTCCCCTGAAAAAAAAATCAGGAGGAGCAAAATAATATCTGTCATAAATTTAAGGAGTATTTTGTGTAGAAGTTTATTTCGATCTTTTATTATGACCCAAGCACTATAATATAAAACATACAATATAAATATAAAACATATAATATAAAACATATAATATAAAATATAGAGCTAGATGAGCAAGCAAAGCAAAGGAAAGCACGTGGGGTAGCATTAACACTTGCAAGGGGGAAACCACATGCGGGCTAGGCGGGTATTAATACATCTCCCTTCTTCTTGATTAAGCTGTCTAAAGGGGGGGGGCGAAGTCTGGTCTAAATCACTCATAAATTCATCTTTCTGACGGGTTTCACTGTTCTGCCGTAGCGCGTTTGATGAGCTCTCGCGGTAGGAGTTTCAGACCGGTGTTTGGGGCTAAGCTGGAGAGTGCTGGTTTGGGGAATCAGGTTTGTCACTGTATTATAACATGGGGATGTTTTTTTGGAGTGTATGGTTCAGATGGGTGGGAAGAGTGACGTGTTGGGATTATGGAAGGAGACAAAGCACTTGGTTTGGAGGCAGAGGTGACCCTATCCTGGGCAATTTTTACCTCCTTTTCTACAGTCCCTTTTTCCAATGATTCACTGGAACCTGGATTACTACTCCTTTGGCACTAAGCTGCTGATATCACTTCAAGTATTGAGGGATAGGGCCGGGATATATTAATCTGGTTTCTTCTTAGCAAGGACCCAGTCTCTGTTCTTACGAGGTATGACCTTGGATTTTCGCTACACAACTTCTACTTTGGTCAATTCCTGACTTTCCTTTTCTTGTATAAAAACCTTATCCCCTGTGAAGAGTTTTGGCAGTTCTTTCGTTCTCTTGTCATGATAGGACTTTTGTCGCACCTGGTGGTTTATTCGGTTTTCTGTGAATACCTTTTGGGGAACATTTTTTTTTCAGATGTTGGTAAGTGCAAGGCAGAACTGATCGAAGCTGACGGCTCATTAGCGGCTGAGCAGGGGAAGCCAACCCATCTACTGGTGTGTTCCGGTACTCTAGAATACCAATGTAAGGATCACTTCCACTCTCAAGGGATTCCGAAAGAATTCTCTTGCATTTTAAGACTGCTTTCTATAAGCCCGTTTGACCTCGGGTACATGGGTCTTGACGTCTTGTGCTCTATTCCCCATGATTCTGTGAAAACTTCCATTTCACGTGATGATAGCTGGGGCCCGTTGTCTGATGTCATCTGTGGTGTGCCATCACGGGCAAATTGGGCCTTTAGCTTCTGAATAATTTTCCCTGAAGTCGTGCATGGTAGCTCATCTATTTCAGAATAGCGGCTGTTATAGTTGGTAGTGATCAGGTATTGTTGCTTGTTCCACTTAAACAAGTCAATTGCTGTATGTTGTCAAGGTAGGATGGGAATGCTGGCATTGGTCAGGGGTTCTTTTGTGTTGTTGGGAGCAAACTTTGCACAGTTTTCACATTTTTGAATATAATTTTCAATATTGAGATCAAGGCCAGGCCAACACACCATCATACGAGGTCCCTATTTTGTTTTCTCCATGCCTAAATGGCCTTCATGGCGCTGTGCCAAAGTGTTCTTTCGGAGACATGATGGAATGATGATTCTAGGCCCCTTGAACAGGATCCATCAACAGCTGTTGATGGACCCCAGGTCCATCAACAGCTGCTAGTTCGTGTTGAATGTTCCAGAACGGTCTGATATCAACAGGATTGTCCAATGAACGGTCTGAGATTTCGAGAGGTTGTCCAACCTTCCTTGAGGTAGTTCCTTGGTGGACGAGCTTCGGGTCTGATTTTGTCTTTTCCTTGATTTCTCGGATTTTAGAGTCGCTGACAGGCAGACGCTTTCTTAGGGCGTGTACGAAGACTTAAATATCTGTATGCAACTCCTCCTTGATGTCGGGCAGGTAGAGACGAGACAAAGCATCAGCTACAAGGATGTCAGTGCCGGGAGAGTAGCCAACCGAGAGATCATATGGCTGAATTTGAATCATGAGTCTGTGTATCCTGGCTGGCGCATTGTGGAGTGGCTTCGAGAGTATGGGTTCTAATGGACGATGGTCTGTTTTCACATTATGTTTCTGCCATAGATGAAATGTTTACATCCGTAAACGATTGCATATCAAGCTGTGAGTAATCTTTCTCCGTTCAATGCTCTGGATGCATAACCAAGTATGTTGTCATTTGCTGATATCTCTGCTCCAAGGCCGTGTTTTGAGGCGTCCAATTTTTATTGAATGGTCCTGCAGTTGTGATAAAAGAAAATGCTAATCTGGATGAAATTAAATGCTTGACGTCCATGATGCATTCAGGATGCCGCTCTTGTAGAGCAAAAGACTTTTGTTTTAGCAAGTCTCTGAAGGGTTTGCTTTTTGATGATAGGTCAGAAACGTACCTGGAAAGAAAATTTAACATTCCAAGTAGTGCTTGCAGCTCTTCCTTAGTTTTAGGTTCGGACATATCATTAATGGCTCGGAGCTTCTCGGAGTCTGGCTTGATGCCATCTTTGCTGATCACATGACCAAAATAGCGAACTTTTCCAGACTAAACTGAAACTTGCTTTTGTTGAGTTTTATACCAACTTTTCTGGCTCGCTTCAGGACTTCTTCAAGCCTGTCGTCATGTTCTTTTTGAGTTCTTCCATATATTAGGAGATCATCAACTAGAATGCAGAGCCCTTGGAGGCCCTCAAATGCATGTTCTATTCTTTGCTGGAACTCGCCTTGTGCTGCTATCAATCCAAAAGGATACGTTTTCCAGTGATATCTGCCATAGACTATGCTAAATTTTGTCAGGTATGAAGCCTTCTCAGACAGTTTAAGTATCCAGTAGCCTGAAGGTGCAACTAGCTTAGTGAAGTAAGTAGCTCCATCCAGGTTACTAATAGCATCATCAAAGATAGGGATCGGATAGAAGGGTCGTTTAATTGCTTTGTTTAGATCAACTGGGTCGATGCACAGCCATACACTTCCATCTTTCTTTTCGACCATGACCATAGCATTAACCCACTCAGCTGGTTGGCTGACTTTCTTAATTATTTCTAGCTCTTCAAGGTGGGCAAGCTCGCCCTTGAGCTTGTCTCTCATTGATAGGAGCACCTTTCTTGCAGGGTGCACTGTAGGGGTGGCATCTTCTTTCAAATGTATTTCACACTCTCCTGCAACATTTCCATTACCTTCAGAAACGTCATTATGACCACGTTGTGTACTTGTTGGATGATCTTGCTGCTTCTGCATTTCAACATTGAGGATGAGTTTCACCAAATTTCTTTGCTTGATTTCAGCCCAATAAAAGGAGTGATTCTGGATGCCACTACATAGAATGTCTGGAGTTGAATTTATCCTTGTTGGTAGCTGCACTGTAGTTCACAAGCTCCAAGTAAAGTTATCTGGGAACCACAGTAGCTTGTGAGTCTATGTCTGTTTGTCTGTAATACTGCCTTATGGGATAGCATATCCAGGCAATGCTTCGGGATTATTTGGGCACCAGTATCAACCTTAAAATCTACCTTTATCTGTCCATTAATAGTTATGGTTGCATAGGCTTCATCCTTGCTGTTATCCCACTTTACTGCATAGAGATATAAGTTTGATTCTTCATTTGAAGTAGAGCTAGATGGGCGTTCTCCACCTGGTTCATACGCACTATGCTGATCTTCAGCAGCATTCACTGTTTTGATTTTGCAAACCCTGGCAAAATGGTTGACTTTTTTATATTTTGCGCAAAACTTCCCTTGTGCAGGACAGACATGATGTTTATTAAATTGCCCAGTACAAAAATAGCACTCTGGATTTTTGACTACCGGCTTTTTCCAGTTTCTTGATACAGAGTCATTTTCTTGTTTTATTTCTTGTTTCTCTTCAAATATTTTTAGTTGTGTTTGGGTCGTTTCATATGTTCGGCAGATTGTGATGGCCCTTTGAAGCGTTAGTTGATCACCTTCTGCTAACAATCTCTCACGGATTTTTGTATTCTTCGCACCACAGACAATCTTGTCCCAAATCATTTCACTCTCCTAAGTGCAGCCTCAAGTTTTGACAAGGGTCTTAAGTTCAGTAATGAATTTGTCTACACTTTCTGTTTCCAGTTGTTCTCTTTTCTGAAACACATACCATGAGAAAATTGGTTGTGTTTTGGTGCAGCATAATCTTTAAACTTTTTAATATATACTGCTATTTTATCCACTTCAGCAACTGGCATATAAAATGTTTTGAATATTCACGTCCTCTATCTTCAACCCAGATATGGAGATAAACACATTGCACTCTTTCAGTCCTCCCTGCTAAAGGACCATGGAACATAAGTGTAGCATGCTCTTCGAATTTTGTTCACTCACTGTCCGAATTGTGTGCATCCCAATTGATTGAAGGCTGTCGGACATTTTTAGATTTTTACTTCTAACACCATGTAGAAGTTGATTTCAATATTTTATTGTGACCCAATCACTTATGATATAAAACACACAATAAGCAAGCAAAGGAAACCACATGGGGTAGCATGGGGTAGCAAACCACATGGGGTAGCAAAGCAAGCAAAACAAAGTACATGGGGTAGCATTAACACTTGAAAAAGGGAAAGCACTTGTGGGCTAGGTGGCTAATACTACATTTGGAATGATGTTTAAGCTTCTGAAGACATGGTCCGAGAAGAGACAGAGACTTGGTAAAGATCGCCACATGAGCAGCTGACGATAATTCAAATTAGTCGCCAGAAGTACTTCCAAAATCCTTAGTTGCTGGGTAAATCAACTTATCATCTGGTTTCGGCTGAAAGTAAAAATACTTAAGTAAAATAAAGGGCAAATCCCACCTGCCCGCAGTATGCAGGCACTTCTTTTGCTATGGTAAAACCCATGGTAAAATTCTTTGATCGTCATAGCCTGATGATTGGGCCTATGCGCAATTATAGTGATTGCTATATGTAATTTTATTTGGAGCTATTATGCACTGTAGTAATTTTCTAAAAAAGAAAAGTGTCATAAAATGGTTGTGTTACGCTGACAGTAGAAATGTATACATGAAGTGTAAATTCACTATATTTGTCTTCTTTTCAGGAAGTACAAGGTCCCTGATGTATTATTGGCTACAATTGAAGTTCCAAAAGGTGTAAGTGTGGAGGGCAAAGGTTCTCTTATTCAGGCCAGAGTCTGTAGATCGAAGAGAGAATATAGAGGTGGCGGTGATTCACAAGTAAGATATTTCATCTTTTCAAAAAATAGTATGAAAATTGACAAATGGATTGAAACATAAATGGTCTGGATCCAGAGTATGAGTTATGTCATGGGAAGGTCTTATGAAGTATATACCTCGAATCCTTCCTTCTCCAAAGGGTGAGCTTGATCGAACACTTGATTTTTCAGGCGCATCAAACACTCTACACGTTCTGCAGAGTATCCCCATTTGGGGACGACCTGCTTTCGTTTGTAGCCGGTTGGCCAACAAGGACAATCTTTGCTGCAGAACGTGCACTACTAGATCCAGAGCCTGAGTTGTGTCATAGGAAGTTCTTTTTCTCCAAAGGGTGAGCTTGATCGAACACTCGATTTTTCAGGCGCATCGAATGCTCGATGAGCCTGAAAAAAAAACACTTTACAAAATAAACACTTTCCAGAAATAGATGGATAGGTCAAATACGGCCAAAATGAAGTTGGTCCAGCATATTAACTTTGCTAAATTCTAACCTATAAGATTTTAAAAGTTTTGTAAAAAAAAATATCTCGTCAGTTTGAAGTTTGAACGGGCAGAAAATCCTATTCAAATCAGTGGAATTGTGTTTCTAAACCTCGAGTCAAATAAAAACAGACTCAAAAAAGTAGTAAATACAAAAATAAGTAGTAAATGCAAAAAAAGGAAATACATTTTTGTAATAAATTACAATATTGTCCCGATCTCAACAACGAATACATGAAGTTTTAAATACAACTGAAGAAGACACAGAGAATGACCAGAAATACGGTAACCAGTCATATTCTCGGACTCAAACCAAATTAAAGAAAAATCTGTTCATTCTTCTAAGCCTAAGACATAGAAAATGACCAGAAATATGGTGAACAGGTAAATTTTATTTGATATTGCGAAGAAAGGAGTCGAATTGTATCTTTGGAGTCAACTAACTCAAACCAAAATTAAGGAATTTTCTTTTGCCAACGTTGAGGTAGAAATACTGTACAAAACAAGGCTACTTCTGTACAGTCTTGTAATTTAGATCTACGCAATCTTCCAAGTCTTAAAAGAGATAGAATAGAGATGTGCACTTGAAATTCCCTCTAAAGACCATAATTTTGGCTGTAGATCCATTCCTGAAAGTTCCATCCATGTAACTTAAATACTTTCCAAGAAAGCAAAAAATAATGTCGTCTAGAAATTATACCTAGAATTTTAGTTTTATTAAGGGGGAACTAATTGTTAGAAGACTTATATCGTCTTGCTGAAAACAAGTGCAGAAGAAGAAGAAGAAGAAGAAATATCGCTTTTTTTCTTCTTCTTTTCTTCCTCCTCTATTTTAGTTTCTTGGTACATGATATCCAAAAAAATCTATGCTTGGAATTATATATATATATATATATATATATATATATATATATATATATATATATATATATATATATATATATATATATATATATATATATATATATATATATATATATATATATATATATTTTGGGGGGGGGGGTGTTAGAATAGTCAAAACCTGCAGAGACTACAGCGTGCAGTCGACGCGTAGCGTCACAAACATGTTCTTTATTTTAACAGCGCACACTGAAGTTAGTCCACAAGGGACTTACTTTTGTGTCTCTTAATCATGGCCGGTTTCTATTGGTTCCTTCTATGTAGTGAATGGCCCCTCTATATATCCTCCCTCTGTAAGTAGATTCTGTAGTTTCCTGATTGGGGGTTTTCAGAGCATCATTTGTTTTTACTCTGTTTTGTCCCGAACAACTTTTTAATTTAAAGGCTGTTTAAGAGGATTTGCAACTCGCTGTCTCTTTCCACTTCTGTATGAATTTGTACTGAATTTTCTCTTGAATTACTATTGAAATTTGTCTTAAGAGACACAATAGAAGACACAAATTTAGAAATATTAATTTAATAAAAAAATTTATCTAAAAAAGATTTTAAGCATCGTTAAGTGCGAGATGGCGCTGGTGATTTCTCTTTTCGACCCCGGCACCGTGAATTTTAATAACTTATCCATAGTTGTCATGTGCATTCGACTTTTTTTTTTATACCGTAATGGCAAATTCTACAAAAAAATTTTAGCTTAAAGATCCACTACTACTGCTACTAACAACTCACTGTAGCACCAAGCCGCCTGAGCCCAACACAGCTACGTACCTTCTTCCTTCTTCCCAATCTATTCAAAGATTTCCTCTTTACATCCTCCCGAGAAGTTTCTATTTCTCTTAAATCTTTCCTTGCGACATCCTCCCACCCCATTCGGGGATGACCTGCTTTTCATTTGTAGACGGTTGGCCAACAAGGACAATCTCTGGCAACCTGTCATCCCTCATCTGCAGAACGTGCAGACTTACATTTGACGATGTTCTTCACCTAAATGATACATTTATTCCTCTTTTCAGGCAAAAGAAGTTTCCGATGCCTTGCCTTTCCTTGAATACGAGCTGCATCGCCAACTTCTTGCAAAACTTCGTGTCAGAGGCATGAATGCGATCTTCGGGCTAAATGCAAGTATTTTTTCGGTTTCTATTTTGTAATTTTCTTTAATTCCGTTTTTTGTTATTCATTTTATTCAGTATTGGTGTTTGAATATAGTGTATTTCACCAAGGCAGAGTTATTTTTAGTGTTTGATTACCGTTTTTATCTTTTTTTTGTGGCTTTTCTGTTTGTTGTGTTTTTTTAATTGTTAGGCACGACACAGTTTTTTTTATGTGCATGATGGAATCACTTAGCTTTTTTTTGCCTTTTTGTATTATTTTCTTTCCTTGCTTAATGTTGATATGGCTTTTTTTTGTAATTTATTTTATGTTTTTTCCCTATGATTGAGGCTATGTAACGTCACAGAAAAAAAAATATGCAAGGTCAAACCGACATTTTTTTTTATGTACTTTTGGGGAAACCTTTTGGTCTGAGAGATAAGGGAGGGTGCTAACCTGCCGGCCACTTTTTAACATTAATTGTTACATTCGTCTGAAGTTTGGTAGAATCATATTGAAGTTTGGTAGAACAGTAGAACAGAACACTGGACAGTTGTTTTTTCTATTTTTGGAGCGATAGTTCGCATCGATGGGTTTGTGAACTGTCATTACTGTCGTTACTGGGGAGATGAAGATCCTTGTTTTGCTTCAGAAAGTTTTCAAGAATACCTAAGATATCGGTATAGCCTGAAACGATTTCAGGTAGAATCATGGGATCTTTTATTGTTTTGTGATAGCATCCAGGCCTGGACCTACCAATAGGCCTACCAGGTCTGGGCATAGGGGCGCGCAGTGCCAGGGGGTGCAATAAATTATGACTGAGTGATATTTTTCTGAACAAAAACTGAATTGATCTGATTTATCATCAAAGTGCCAGGTGCACTCCACCGTGGTGCTACCTATTCACAAAAAAAAAAAGATTTTAAAACGACACAGGAATTCCGTGGCCACTTATAAACTATCAGATATCTCCCAGGAATGGCAACAGAGATTTCGGTATCACTTCTCTCTTCCATTACTTTTAGCTCATCAGTTGTGTTTTGTTTAGTGCTTCCACTATCTCCGAATTTTTGAGGATTTCGCCGAAAATTTCCCAAAAAAGGAACGGCAAAAACGCTTGTGCCTGGTAGCGTCAAGGCTTTAAATCTGGCCCTGATAGCATCAATGCTAAAACATGTCTCACACTACCGGAAAACGAAATCCGAATAATCGTCATCATCTTGGAGAATATTAAAACTTTGTTTTTTTTTCTTTGCAAAATCGTTATACTACATTTTTGCATTGTTGTTCATGCGTGGCTTAATAAACATTTTCCTAAAAGATGGTTTGATTGATGTCCAGTTGAATTGCTGCCATAAAGCCCTGATTTCATATCTTGCAACTTTTTTTTATGCTGGCTAAAAGAACAACGTTGCAAAACCTTATTTTACGGATGTTCTTTTAAAATTCTTTTTTTTTAATATACTCATTTATAAATATATTAAAATATTTATAAATTAGGGAGTGACTTTTCAATCCCACTTTTAATTTATTTTGACTGTTTTATGAAATATTTTGGTTTAAATTTCTTATCCCTTTGAAAACATAGATATGATTATGACTTATAAATGATCAAAGCATATGGATAATAATCGGATGTTTGCCGTAAATTAGCAACAAATGTTGAAGTTATTAGAAAAGGTAATCATATTTTTCCACGTAATGCACAAAAAATGTTTTATTTCTCTAAGATTTTTATTTCCCCAAACAGTAACAAGTTGAAAGAGTGGAGTTCGGGCTTTCCTGACCTACTCTCTTTTCCTTTCTTTTTCTTATCACGACCTTCTACTAGGTTTTTGCAATAATTACTGTCTCTTGTGGAAATATTATCAGTTTACGCTTTCACCTTATTTCTTGGTGAATATGGCTATATGGTTAATATAGCGATGGTGAATAAGGCCAGAATATGGCTATAACAATTTTTGACAGGTTTTGGCAGATTTCAACGGATATTTTCAATGATTATAAAACTTGAAGTCCTCAGTAGATTCGTTGACTAATGGTCGCCCCAACTGGATCAAGATTTATTATTAGACGTGATGGGCCTCTAATTTGGGAATAGTTCCCGATGGACTTTAGGTTTTATAATTTTCTATTACAACTCCCTGAATGGCTGAAAGCATATTGGTGTAAGGTTTACAAATTTTTTACGTCATTCTCAGCCATCTAAGCTGTAATTTTTTCTGGGAGGAGGGGGATGGCTGGCTTTGTTTGTGCGTGGAGAATTTTTTCTTGTATGGTTTAAATGTCCAATACCTTGTAGGCCAAGCTCATTGACCTATAACAGAACGAAAGAGAAGAATAAAGAGGAAATTAGGATACTTTGGCAAAATCAGGATTAGTTACAGAAGACTACAACCATTAAGTAAAGCTTTCAACTTATTGTTTACGCTAAGGATAAATTTTGTTATAAAGATTTCAAAATGTGGTAATATTTTGAATTTGATTCGGAAATCCATGCTTGGAGATTGAATTGCTGGGGAACAGTGCCCTTTCGAGCTTTTACACATTGTTTCCCTAGATTGTGTTCCGCAGAGTGACAATTTTCGATAAATCAAAAGAAAAGTGCACTAGTTGCCACTATATAAAATCCATTCAGTTTTGAATCATGGAATAATTTGATAATTAAATCAAAGAAAAAGTGCACTAGTTGCCACTATATAAAATCCATTCAGTTTTGAAAAATGGAATAATTTGATAATTAGATCAAAGCAAAAGTGCCCTAGTTGCCAATATATAAAATCCATTCAGTTTTGAATCATGGAATAATTTGATAATTAGATCAATGGAAAAGGGCACTAGTTGCCACTATATAAAATCCATTCAGTTTCGAATCATGGAATAATTTGATAATTAAATCAAAGGAAAGGTGCACTAGTTGCCACTATATAAAATCCATTCAGTTTGGATCATGGAATAATTTGATAATTAAATCAAAGGAAAATTGCACTAGTTGCCACTACATAAAATCCATTCAGTTTTGAATCATGGAATAATTTGATAATTAAATCAAAGGAAAAGTGCACTAGTTACCACTATATAAAATCCATTCAGTTTGGATCATGGAATAATTTGATAATTAAATCAAAGGAAAATTGCACTAGTTGCCACTACATAAAATCCATTCAGTTTTGAATCATGGAATAATTTGATGATTAAATCAAAGGAAAAGTGCACTAGTTGCCACTATATAAAATCCATTCAGTTTTGAATCATGGAATAATTTAATAATGAAATCAAAGGAAAAGTTAACTATTTGCCACTATATAAAATTAATTCAGTTTTGAATCATGGAATAATTTGATAACTAAATCAAAGGGAAAGTGCACTAGTTGCCACTATATAAAATCCATTCAGTTTTGAATCATGGAATAATTTGATAATTAAATGAAAGGGAAATTGCACTAGTTGCCACTATATAAAATCCATTAAGTTTTGAATTATGGAATAATTTGATAATTAAATCAAAAGAAAAGTGCACTAGTTGCCAATATATAAAATCCATTCAGTTTTGAATCATAGAATAATTTGAGAATTAAATCAAAGGAAAAGTGCACTAGTTGCCACTATATAAAATCCATTAAGTTTTGAATCATGGAATAATTTGATAATTAAATCAAAAGAAAAGTGCACTAGTTGCCACTATATAAAATCCATTCAGTTTTGAATCATAGAATAATTTGACAATTAAATCAAAGGAAAAGTGCACTAGTTGCCACTATATAAAATCCATTGAGTTTTGAATTATGGAATAATTTGATAATTAAATCAAAGGAAAAGTGCACTAGTTGCCACTATATAAAATTCATTCAGTTTTGAATCATGGAATAATTTGATAATTAAATGAAAGGGAAATTGCACTAGTTGCCACTATATAAAATCCATTAAGTTTTGAATTATGGAATAATTTGATAATTAAATCAAAAGAAAAGTGCACTAGTTGCCAATATATAAAATCCATTCAGTTTTGAATCATAGAATAATTTGACAATTAAATCAAAGGAAAAGTGCACTAGTTGCCACTATATAAAATCCATTAAGTTTTGAATCATGGAATAATTTGATAATTAAATCAAAAGAAAAGTGCACTAGTTGCCACTATATAAAATCCATTCAGTTTTGAATCATAGAATAATTTGAAAATTAAATCAAAGGAAAAGTGCACTAGTTGCCACTATATAAAATCAATTAAGTTTTGAATCATGTAATAATTTGATAATTAAATCAAATGAAAAGTGCACTAGTTGCCACTAGTTGCCACAGTTTTGAATCATGGAATAATTTGATAATCCAATCAAAAGAAAAGTGCACTAGTTGCCACTATATAAAATCCATTCAGTTTTGAATCATAGAATAATTTGACAATTAAATCAAAGAAAAAGTGCACTAGTTGCCACTATATAAAATCCATTAAGTTTTGAATCATGGAATAATTTGATAATTAAATCAAAAGAAAAGTGCACTAGTTGCCACTATATAAAATCCATTCAGTTTTGAATCATAGAATAATTTGACAATTAAATCAAAGGAAAAGTGCACTAGTTGCCACTATATAAAATCCATTAAGTTTTGAATCATGGAATAATTTGATAATTAAATCAAAAGAAAAGTGCACTAGTTGCCACTATATAAAATCCATTCAGTTTTGAATCATGGAATAATTTGATAATTAATTCAAAAGAAAAGTGCACTAGTTGCCACTATATAAAATCCATTCAGTTTTGAATCATGGAATAATTTGATAATTAAATCAAAGGAAAAGTGCACTAGTTGCCACTATATAAAATCCATTAAGTTTTGAATCATCGAATAATTTGAGAATTAAATCAAAAGAAAAGTGCACTAGTTGCCACTATATAAAATCCATTCAGTTTTGAATCATGGAATAATTTGATAATTAAATCAAAAGAAAAGTGCACTAGTTGCCACTATATAAAATCCATTCAGTTTTGAATCATAGAATAATTTTAAAATTAAATCAAAGGAAAAGTGCACTAGTTGCCACTATATAAAATCCATTCAGTTTTGAATCATGTAATAATTTGATAATTAAATCAAAAGAAAAGTGCACTAGTTGCCACTATATAAAATCCATTCAGTTTTGAATCATAGAATAATTTGACAATTAAATCAAAGGAAAAGTGCACTAGTTGCCACTATATAAAATCGATTAAGTTTTGAATCATGGAATAATTTGATAATTAAATCAAAAGAAAAGTGCACTAGTTGCCACTATATAAAATCCATTCAGTTTTGAATCATAGAATAATTTGACAATTAAATCAAAGGAAAAGTGCACTAGTTGCCACTATATAAAATCCATTCAGTTTTGAATCATGGAATAATTTGATAATTAAATCAAAAGAAAAGTGCACTAGTTGCCACTATATAAAATCCATTCAGTTTTGAATCATAGAATAATTTGACAATTAAATCAAAGGAAAAGTGCACTAG
Source organism: Artemia sp. Qi Xiang Cuo (assembly GCF_049724085.1). Lineage (NCBI taxonomy): Eukaryota > Metazoa > Arthropoda > Branchiopoda > Anostraca > Artemiidae > Artemia > Artemia sp. Qi Xiang Cuo. Next base: position 56,631,323 of record NC_142812.1, read on the forward strand.
TTGCCACTATATAAAATCGATTAAGTTTTGAATCATGGAATAATTTGATAATTAAATCAAAAGAAAAGTGCACTAGTTGCCACTATATAAAATCCATTCAGTTTTGAATCATGGAATAATTTGATAATTAATTCAAAAGAAAAGTGCACTAGTTGCCACTAAATAAAATTCATTCAATTTTGAATCGTGGAATAATTTGATAATTAAATCAAAGGAAAAGTGCACTAGTTGCCACTATATAAAATCCACTCAGTTTTGAATCATGGAATAATTTACTGTAAAACTTCCCAGTTTCAAAGGCAACGTTGCCAAACAGTGGCGAATTTTACTTTCTGTACATAGTAAAATTCTACAAAGAATACATCTTTTCATTTAAAATGACTTGAAAGTGTCACTTTAATGACTGTATACTTGTCTTTAGCATTAGATAATAGCAGTATAGTGATGGGGGACTAGTTTGATGACAATATATCATTTTGGGATCTCAAAATATGGTGGTCCTGATTGATATTGTGCCGTCTTCTGAAAGAAAGTGCTGAAAAAGACGTTTAGAACGTGGAGAGACAATTTGCCTCTACCTCTAATGAACGAGTGTGAATCATGCAGAAGTTTTTTAAATTAAATTTTTTAGACATGCTCATTATATTCTTATTCCTTTCCATTATTCCACTTTCATTTTTGTATGTAGGGGAGAAAATAATGTCAGTGTCATTTCTATGTTTTTTTGAAGGTGTCAAGAATTTAAGCTGAAATGTTAAATAAAATAGTCAAAACAAGTTAATAGTGTGATTGAAAAGTCACTCCCTATGCCAAAAATATTATAATATAGCCTATTTATGCGTCAATATAAAAAAAATGAATGTAAAAAGAACATCCCTAAAATAAGGTTTTGCAAACAGTTGCACGATATTAGATCAGGACTTTATGGTGACTAATCAATTTGCCCAACCCTCAAGGGCTAAACGGCGAGCAGATCGTCCGCGGTTAAGCTTAGAGGATATTGCAAAGAAAGATTTAAGGGAAATGGGAACTTCCTGGGAGACTGTAAAGAGGCTTTAAATAGATTGGGATGGAGGTGGAGCATACGTTGCTGTTTGGGTCTCAGGCGGCTTGGTGCTGCGGTGAGTTCTTAGTGGTAGTGGTTGTAGTAATCAAACAATATTCTAGGAAAATGTTCATAAAGCCACTCATAAACAACATAGTGTAGAGTTGATCGATCTTGCGAAAAGTTTTATTATTCTTTAAGATATTGACGACTGTTCATATATCGTTTTTTCAGCATAATCGGGCATTTTTTGGAATTTATGATATCACAAAAAATGAAAGACCCCAGGATCCTACCTGAAATCGTTTCAGACTACACTGAAACTTGGGATGGTCTTGAAAACTTTCGAAGCTTAAGCAAGGATTTTTATCTCCCCAGTAATAACAGTTGCGACAGTTCACAATTCCATCAATGTAAATCATCTCTTCATCACCCCTAAAAATATATATACAAAAATTAAATAAAAATAATATCCAGGATTTATACTAAACAAAGAGAGAAACATCTCAAAATGAAGAACAAAATATCAGGTCAAAGACCAGTAGATGGAAAGGAAAATATCAAATAAACGACGGATGTTTTGCCTGTATAAAACTTGGCGTAATGCGCTAAATATAAGAGAACTTAATTAAAAGAGTAAAGATAAAATCCAAAATAATTGTATAAAATACAAAATTAAAATGAAAAAATCTAAAACTAAAAAAAAAAGAAGAAACAAACCAATATTTATATATAAATAACACTACAGTGACTTACCATCGAGTATTTATATTCACAGTTACTCTCGTGAACACACAAAAATTAATTGAGCAGCTTTTCATGACTGACCAGTTTGGCTTTGGATTTTTTATTAGTGTTTTAAGAAGCCATCGTGATTCTCAGAAACACCAGACAAATGTCATAGTAATACGAACTGCCTTTTCTGGGGTATTTTAAGTGTTTTGAAAATTAGATTTTATAAAAAATCTAAAACAAAAAAAAAAGAAGAAACAAACCAATATTTATATATAAATAACACTACAGTGACTTACCATCGAGTATTTATATTCACAGTTACTCTCGTGAACACACAAAATTAATTGAGCAGCTTTTCATGACTGACCAGTTTGGCTTTGGATTTTTTATTAGTGTTTTAAGAAGCCATCGTGATTCTCAGAAACACCAGACAACTGTCATAGTAATACGAACTGCCTTTTATGGGGTATTTTAAGTGTTTTGAAAATTAGATTTTAGAAAAAATCTAAAACTAAAAAAAAAAGAAGAAACAAACCAATATTTATATATAAATAACACTACAGTGACTTACCATCGAGTATTTATATTCACAGTTACTCTCGTGAACACACAAAATTAATTGAGCAGCTTTTCATGACTGACCAGTTTGGCTTTGGATTTTTTATTAGTGTTTTAAGAAGCCGTCGTGATTCTCAGAAACACCAGACAAATGTCATAGTAATACGAACTGCCTTTTCTGGGGTATTTTAAGTGTTTTGAAAATTAGATTTTAGAAAAAATCTAAAACTAAAAAAAAAAGAAGAAACAAAACAATATTTATATATAAATAACACTACAGTGACTTACCATCGAGTATTTATATTCACAGTTACTCTCGTGAACACACAAAATTAATTGAGCAGCTTTTCATGACTGACCAGTTTGGCTTTGGATTTTTTATTAGTGTTTTAAGAAGACATCGTGATTCTCAGAAATACCAGACAAATGTCATAGTAATACGAACTGCCTTTTCTGGGGTATTTTAAGTGTTTTGAAAATTAGATTTTAGAAAAAATCTAAAACTAAAAAAAAAAGAAGAAACAAACCAATATTTATATATAAATAACACTACAGTGACTTACCATCGAGTATTTATATTCACAGTTACTCTCGTGAACACACAAAATTAATTGAGCAGCTTTTCATGACTGACCAGTTTGGGTTTGGATTTTTTATTAGTGTTTTAAGAAGACATCGTGATTCTCAGAAACACCAGACAAATGTCATAGTAATACGAACTGCCTTTTCTGGGGTAATTTAAGTGTTTTGAAAATTAGATTTTAGAAAAAATCTAAAACTAAAAAAAAAATAAGAAACAAACAAATATTTATATATAAATAACACTACAGTGACTTACCATCGAGTATTTATATTCACAGTTACTCTCGTGAACACACAAAATTAATTGAGCAGCTTTTTATGACTGACCAGTTTGGCTTTGGATTTTTTATTAGTGTTTTAAGAAGCCATCGTGATTCTCAGAAACACCAGACAAATGTCATAGTAATACGAACTGCCTTTTCTGGGGTATTTTAAGTGTTTTGAAAATTAGATTTTAGAAAAAATCTAAAACTAAAAAAAAGAGAAGAAACAAACCAATATTTATATATAAATAACACTACAGTGACTTACCATCGAGTATTTATATTCACAGTTACTCTCGTGAACACACAAAATTAATTGAGCAGCTTTTCATGACTGACCAGTTTGGCTTTGGATTTTTTATTAGTGTTTTAAGAAGACATCGTGATTCTCAGAAACACCAGACAAATGTCATAGTAATACGAACTGCCTTTTCTGGGGTATTTTAAGTGTTTTGAAAATTAGATTTTATAAAAAATCTAAAACTAAAAAAAAAAGAAGAAACAAACCAATATTTATATATAAATAACACTACAGTGACTTACCATCGAGTATTTATATTCAGTTACTCTCGTGAACACACAAAATTAATTGAGCAGCTTTTCATGACTGACCAGTTTGGCTTTGGATTTTTTATTAGTGTTTTAAGAAGCCATCGTGATTCTCAGAAACACCAGACAAATGTCATAGTAATACGAACTGCCTTTTCTGGGGTATTTTAATTGTTTTGAAAATTAGATTTTAGAAAAAATATAAAACTAAAAAAAAAAGAAGAAACAAACCAATATTTATATATAAATAACACTACAGTGACTTACCATCGAGTATTTATATTCACAGTTACTCTCGTGAACACACAAAATTAATTGAGCAGCTTTTCATGACTGACCAGTTTGGCTTTGGATTTTTTATTAGTGTTTTAAGAAGACATCGTGATTCTCAGAAACACCAGACAAATGTCATAGTAATACGAACTGCCTTTTCTGGGGTATTTTAAGTGTTTTGAAAATTAGATTTTAGAAAAAATCTAAAACTAAAAAAAAAAGAAGAAACAAACCAATATTTATATATAAATAACACTACAGTGACTTACCATCGAGTATTTATATTCACAGTTACTCTCGTGAACACACAAAATTAATTGAGCAGCTTTTCATGACTGACCAGTTTGGCTTTGGATTTTTTATTAGTGTTTTAAGAAGACATCGTGATTCTCAGAAACACCAGACAAATGTCATAGTAATACGAACTGCCTTTTCTGGGGTATTTTAAGTGTTTTGAAAATTAGATTTTAGAAAAAATCTAAAACTAAAAAAAAAAGAAGAAACAAACCAATATTTATATATAAATAACACTACAGTGACTTACCATCGAGTATTTATATTCACAGTTACTCTCGTGAACACACAAAATTAATTGAGCAACTTTTCATGACCGACCAGTTTGGCTTTGGATTTTTTATTAGTGTTTTAAGAAGCCATCGTGATTCTCAGAAACACCAGACAAATGTCATAGTAATACGAACTGCCTTTTCTGGGGTATTTTAAGTGTTTTGAAAATTAGATTTTAGAAAAAATATAAAACTAAAAAAAAAGAAGAAACAAACCAAGATTTATATATAAATAACACTACAGTGACTTACCATCGAGTATTTATATTCACAGTTACTCTCGTGAACACACAAAATTAATTGAGCAGCTTTTCATGACTGACCAGTTTGGCTTTGGATTTTTTATTAGTGTTTTAAGAAGACATCGTGATTCTCAGAAACACCAGACAAATGTCATAGTAATACGAACTGCCTTTTCTGGGGTATTTTAAGTGTTTTGAAAATTAGATTTTAGAAAAAATCTAAAACTAAAAAAAAAGAAGAAACAAACCAATATTTATATATAAATAACACTACAGTGACTTACCATCGAGTATTTATATTCACAGTTACTCTCGTGAACACACAAAATTAATTGAGCAGCTTTTCATGACCGACCAGTTTGGCTTTGGATTTTTTATTAGTGTTTTAAGAAGCCATCGTGATTCTCAGAAACACCAGACAAATGTCATAGTAATATGAACTGCCTTTTCTGGGGTATTTTAAGTGTTTTGAAAATTAGATTTTAGAAAAAATCTAAAACTAAAAAAAAAAGAAGAAACAAACCAATATTTATATATAAATAACACTACAGTGACTTACCATCGAGTATTTATATTCACAGTTACTCTCGTGAACACACAAAATTAATTGAGCAGCTTTTCATGACTGACCAGTTTGGCTTTGGATTTTTGATTAGTGTTTTAAGAAGACATCGTGATTCTCAGAAACACCAGACATATGTCATAGTAATACGAACTGCCTTTTCTGGGGTATTTTAAGTGTTTTGAAAATTAGGGAAAGTAAGTAAAGAGATTTTAAAACAACAACAGTAAGGCCAAAGGTTTCCACAGTTACGAAAGGTAGTAGCCACCCCCCCCCCCCAAAAAAAAAAATTTAGCCTCACTCAGACTCGGCTGTGTCCCTAGTTTGCTCGGTCTGTGCACAGTGTAGCTGTCATAGTGGTGCCATACGATAGCTTATTAATAAGAACAGGAAAAATTGCAAGACTCTGGAAACAAGTTATGAGAACCATATATATTGTGTCAATATTTTGGATAACCCATTCACTCCGATATGATCTTCTTAATTATAAATACATTTATTGCAAATAAAAAATTTTTTATAAGACTTTTTACATTTAAATACCTTGTCAGTACAGAAAATATCCACTGAAGAACATCATTGACAGCATCCAGAGAGATAGGAAATCAACCTCGGAATTTTCCAACGTTCGTAACTAGGCCTTCTTCTTCTTCATCAAGCAACGTTCGTAGCTTGGCCTCCTTCTTCTTCTTATTTAGTGTTAGCAGCAAGCTCGTAGTTCGTAAAAGTCGCAAGAGTTTCGTTAAAAGCTTAGAGGTTCGGCCGTTAAAATAACAACTTCTTTTTTCGGTAAACTTGGTAGTTGTTGACCTTATCATCATATTTATTACCCAAGAAACAAGGTTTTATGTCTTGAGCAACTTATAGTATGACCTCAAAAAATTATTATTTGGACAAAAAGCAATAATTCTTTGGTTCAAATAACATTTTTCATAGAACTCTGGTTTCTCTCACGTAGAAGTGTCAAGCTGTATATAAAAAAGGAAAAAACAAAAACAAATTGTCGTACGCTATACTGGTGTCAGCAGCCTCTATATCCTGCTAAAGCACTCAATATATGAATGGGCCAGTTTGGATTTGAGTTTATCTGATGTGCTCCCTAAACTTAGTAGACGATGTGTCTTGGATTGTGTTAGTCCAGTCTTGAATATGATTTGTCTATTTATTATCTTGTAGGTGGCTGTCAGTATAGGGGATAAACAAATAATTGGTGTGGCCACGGGAACAGCTCTTTACCTTTCATCTTTGCCACCTGGTAGACCACCAACATTATCTGGCACTGGGAGCAAAGAAGATCAACTAAAAGTGGCCCAACTTTCTAAAAAGCTGATGGAATATCTTATAGAAAGCAGAGAATTTTATGGAATTGAAGATTCTACTGTCAAAGTAAGTAAATCCTTCATTTACAAGAATCTTCCATACTTTCTATACCAATCTTCCATACCATTGTAAAATTTTACATAACTAAGCTTGTTTATTAATTTTAACATTATTAATCTAACCTGATCCATATTTTAACATTGATTAGATATTCACTAAGAATTGTCGTGCTTATATTTGTTTATTACTATTCTGATGCTGCTTTTATTTTATTTAAGTTTATTTTATTTTTTAAGCTTAATGTTTTGACTGCTAATTCGCTTCAAGCCTACTTTTTCAGGTATCCAATACATCAGGCTTCCAATGACCTTAATATATTTAAGTTTAACTCCTTGCTTTACTTTCAATATACAAATTATTTGAATAATTTATAGTTACAATAAAAAAATTATTTTAAACCATTAACGTTAGCATACCTTATGGTTACTTTAGCCGCAGTGTACTAGCATTTCATGGGTGAATTACATAGGTAATGAGGTTAGTTTTAACGCAGTGAGGTTATTTTAAACCATTAACGTTAGCATACCTTATGGTTACTTTAGCCGCAGTGTACTAGCATTTCATGGGTGAATTACATAGGTAATGAGGTTAGTTTTAACGCAGTGAGGTTATTTTAAACCATTAACGTTAGCATACCTTATGGTTACTTTAGCCGCAGTGTACTAGCATTTCATGGGTGAATTACATACGTAATGAGGTTAGTTTTAACGTAGTGAGGTTATTTAAAACCATTAACGTTAGCATAGTTTATTATTATTTTAGCCATAATGTACAAGTGTTTCATGGGTGAAATCATGCGTAATAAGGTTATTTTAACGTTAGCGCAGCTTGTGGCTATTTTAGCCATAGTTTGCTAGCGTTTCACGGGTGATTTCACACTCAATGTAAGTTTGACGTAGTGTGGTTGTTTTGAAGCATTAAAGATAGCATAGCTCATGGTCATTTTAGCCATAGTGTACTAGCGTTTCACGGGTAAATGAACGGGTAATGAAGTTAATTGTAACGTTGTGAGGTTATTTTTGACCATTAAAGTCAGCATAGCTTAGGGTTATTTTATCCATAGTGTACTATTGTTTCATGGGTGAAAGCACGGGTAGTGAGGTTATTTTAACCATTAACGTTAGCACAGCTTATGGTTATTTTAGCCATAGTTTGCTAGCGTTTTACGGGTGATTTCCCACGTGATGAGGTTAAGTTTAACGAAATTGAGAGAATTATCTTCCGACGTCTTTCTCCCTTTTTATTTTGGATTTATCCTTCAGATTCGTTGATTTGTCCTCATCAGTATGGCTTCCGTTCCAAATTTTCAACTGCTCATGCACTAATCGACGCCACACAGTTTATACGTTCCCAACTTGCCCTTAAAAACACAGTATTGGGCTTGTTTTGGGATTTTTCTAAGTTCTTGAACTTGGTTGATCACATTGTTTTATTAAGTAAACTCCACAGCTGCGGGATTTGTGGATTTCGTTCTCATGGTTCGGCTCTTATCTCTTTCGTAGAGTACAGGGTGTGAGTCTGGGCGGGGTGACTTCGCATCCCCTACCTGTCTGGAGTGGCGTCCCGCAGGGCTCTGTTCTTGGTTCAATACTTTTTCTACTTTATATTAATGATTTGGTCACGGACCTGGGTCCATCAGCGCACCCAGTACTTTTTGCTGACGATAGCAATTTTTTAATCACCGGCCCTAATTTACCATCCGTCGTCACCTCTACTAAAACTGTATGACCGCTAACAGCAAGAAAAGTGAGGTTGTATTATTTCGAAGCCCTTACAAAAAAAATGAAGCTCAGCAAGCACTTGGCCTCAAATCTTCCACCAAGCTCCTCCCGCAGGTCGAAGTTACCAAGTTTCTTGGTGTCCACATTGACCTCTCCCTATCATTTGCAACACATGTTTCCTACATCAGAGCCATAATTTTGCGACAGGCAAGTATGATTAATCGTGTGAATAATTTTTTCTCCTGATATCCTTGACACCCTTTATTACTCTTTTGTTTACCCATACATCTCATACTGCGGATCTGTTTTGGGCAACACTTATCCTTCAGTTACCAACAAATTAAAATCTGCCCAAAACCGTGCCGTCAAAGCTGTTTCGGCTGCCCCGACTATATCTCACCCAGGACTGGTACTTCGATTTTGGTATTATCCCTTTCGAACAAATCATCAAAAAATTAAATCTATCCCTTGCATATTCCGCTCACCATAAAAATCTTCCTCCCCAATAATTATCTCATTTTAATTGTAATAATTCTGAAGGCCTCTATCTCCGTTCATCCAACTGTTCCTTCATTGTCCCCAAATGCGTCTCTAGCTCCGTCCAGCGATCTCCCATTTATAAATCTATTCTTCAATGGAATATAATAGACTCCAGTGTCGAGCTATCCACAAGTTTTCGCACGCTGTATAACAATGTTTCTAAACTTGATAATATAATTCAATCTCTAAAATTTTAATCAATTTGCTTTAACTACCCTTATTTTCTCTTTTTTTCTCTTCTTCATTTTTTCTCTCTTCTTCATTTCCAATTTTTTGTTGTTATGGTCCTTAACAAGTTCGCTTCCAGGATCTCGATTAATTTTGGTATTGTGTTTTATTTTTATTTGAATAAATAAATAATTGAATTTGAACGTAGTGAGGTTATTTGAACCATTAAAGTTAGCATAGTTTATGGTTAGTTTAGCCGTATTGTACGATCATATGAAAACAAAAGGAATGTAAAGAAAGTGGAGAAAGCTATAAAATATAAACTAATAGTACAGTCAATCTAGCGTCAAATAGGACTCGACCGCAAACAAATTGCAACAGAAATGTTTTTTACACCATCTTGTAGAGAAAAAAAACCAGTACAACATATCAAAAGTTGAGAAACCCAGCGGGGTGCAAAATAAGTGTTTTTTAGCGTTTTCCGTTTGTTTTTTGTTGTTTTTAGCGGAAATATTCCGTTATCCTAGAGCTTAGCATTTACTTCATGGGAGACATGTTTCTGAACTAGTTTTGTGTGCTGAATTTGAATATCACATCAGATTCAAGTTATGTCCCACCGTTAGTGTTTCACATTCATCACCAAACAAGAAATTCGTATTTCGTGGCCATATTTCCCTTTTTTCGTCCTTTGGGGCGAATGAAGTCAGGAATAACGTCGCCCTATCGACTGAATACTATATTTTTGGAAAGTTCCGTACATTCTAAGATTTTCGTTGTTGGAACCCTTGGTCCTAGTTTTGTCAGATAAATGTCCCTCCCAGATTCATTTCTTTGGGCCCCTTAATTATTTTACTTCCTTTTGTAATAAATGTTAATTTTCCTAAAATCCGTGTGCTTCATGTCAGATGTGACGACAGTGTTCTTTCAAAAATCAGATACGTTCGTATTCCTGACTTCACTGCACTGGATCCCAGTGCTAGTCTCGATACTCTCTGGCTTTCGTCGTGGTATCTGAAGACTCCAAGACCGGGATGGAATTGGACAAATCAGACTGTCATGGTTGGAAACAATCCGGGGAAAGCGTCTGTAATATTTCTCCCGATGATTGATCTGTCTGCCAGTGATGACACCTGTGTGTACTCTACCTTGATGTTCATCGCAGACCAAGCTAAGCGCCATGGATTCGCCCCAGTCGTGACCTTCGATCAGCCATTGTGATGGAAAGCTGTGAAAATGGTTGAGGCTTCTGAACCAGGAAGTGAGCTCTCAGCAGTAGTTCTGAAACTCGGTGGGTTTCACACAACCATGAGCTTTATTGGATGCATAGGATACACAATGGAAGGATCCGGTCTCCGCGGAGTCCTGGAACTTGCATATGCCCCAAACACTGTTCCCCATCTCCTAAGTGGAAAGGCTATTTTACGAGCTGTTCGAGGTCTCTTGCTAGTTGATAGTGCTCTACATGCCGTGCTGCTCTCCGAGTTATTTGACGATGATCCCTGTTCAGAACCTGAAACAAAGTTAGGCACCAAAGAAGTTGCAGACCTTAAAACACTATACAGCAAGCTAATGAATGGAGAGGCACCAATGACGGAGGTTGAAGAAAATCCTGCACTCAAGCGGATCAAAGGTTTCGTCGACCAGAAGATACTTGATCTGTCTCAGCACAGAACTTCAAAGCTGTGGTTTCAGCTTATGAATATGGTTGGGATACTTCGATCTTTCATCAAAGCTGAGCGGATGGGGCTTTGGGACTTACACCTAAAGTCTGTGTCTGAAATGCTACCTTTTCTTGCGGCCTGTGGTCACAACAACTATGCCAAATCGTGTCGAATATACCTTCAGAAGATGGTGAAGCTTGAAGAAACCCATCCTACTGTTCATAGTTCATTCCAACAAGGAATGCACGTCGTAAGACGATCTGATCGCTATTGGGCTGGCTTGTCGACGGATCTAGTTATTGAACAAGAGTTTATGCGCTTGTTGAAAACAGCAGGCGGACTGACTAGGGGTACGGGCATGACCGAAACCCAGAGGTCGCTGTGGGTTTTAGCACGCCCAACCTGCTCTGCTGTTAACCTCCTAATGGAATATCTGACGCAAATTCTCTATGGGACAAGCGAGCAGCACAAGGAGAACGCAGGCCCCAGACAAGAACGAGACTTCAAGGATACGCAGGCGATGGTCACGTACTTTGAAAATGGCTCACCATTCGGAGGGGATACCCAGCTTAGAAGCATTGCTACCAGTTTGACTGCATATGAATCTGCAAACGTTAACTGTGCGAAGGCTGTCGGGCTAAAAATCCTTGATGCTATGACTGGAAAAGTGGCGAAGGATTTTGTCTTCCGAAGAAAGGAACAGGCAGTCCAGATAACAACAAAGCAAACAGCTGGAGGAGATTGCAAGCGACTGGATCCAGCTTTGCTATTCCAACGCTTCATTGCGTTATCCAAAAGGACAAGACTTCCTGAATCAGAGTGCTTCCGGTATGAACTTTGTTCGTATCACGCTGCTCTGTTTGACAGCTCATTTATGCCGAGAGTGCCGAACAAGGCCGAATTCGCCAAGGCCATTGCACTTGCATGCAAACTCGAAGAAATTCCATGTGTGCTGAACGACGGGACACACTACGTACTTGACGGTGGATCTCTATTGCACCGAGTCCCATGGATAAAAAATGACACGTATGCGGGTATCATACAGAGCTATTCTCTGTATATTTCGTGGAAGTACCCTGGTGCAACTGTTGTTTTCGATGGGTATGATAGTGGACCTTCCATCAAAGATATGGCCCATTCGTATCGTAATCGAACGATTGGTCGCGAGGTTTTCTTCACGAACGACATGCGTCTGACAGTTAAGAAAGAAGAATTTCTCGGGAACAAGAAAAACAAGTCAAGATTCATTAGTGCGCTTGCAGTTCATCTCCGGCAAAAAGGCTATTTTGTAGTCCAAGCCCCCAGTGATGCAGATGTGCCTATTGTAAAAGCTGCTATCGAATCAGCTAAACAGAAGGTAACTGCCGTTATTGGAGAAGATACGGATCTTCTGGTCCTTCTCTGCTACCACTGTGATGTCTCCAATAACAAGGTGTACTTCGCCCCAGAGCCAAGGAAAAATAAAGAGCGAAGGTGCTGGGATGTTCATGAAATGAAGAAAAGATTAGGCCAAGAAGTATGTGGTCTGATCCTCTTTGCCCATGCATTCCTTGGGTGTGATTCTACATCACGTGTCCACAACATCGGAAAAGGTCTTACCCTGAAAAAAGTGATAGAAGACGAAAGTTTTCGAGCATCTGCCAAGGTTTTTATGAAGAAGGCAGCAACAAAAATCGAAGTCAAGGAAGCCGGAGAAGACGCACTTCTTATAATATATGGTGGAAAGAAGGGGGGAAATCTGAACGAGCTTCGAAAGCAGCTCTTCGAAAGAAAGCTTGTCACAGCAACGGACTTTGTTCACCCAGAGCAGCTACCTCCCACATCCAACTCTGCTGCATTTCACAGCTATAGAGTTTACTTTCAGGTACACGCCTGGAATGACGACCGTAATCTAGAATTGGACCCTCAAAAGTGGGGCTGGAAGGACAGAAATGGTACATTCTACCCTGTGATGACGGACCTACCCCCAGCACCTCCCCAACTTCTTAAGATTGTTAAGTGTTCCTGCCGTTCAAACTGCACCTCTGCTCGGTGCACTTGTGTCAGAAACGGCATGTCTTGCACTCTCGCGTGCAAAACTTGTCAGGGAGCATAATGTGATAATTCTCCCAAATCAGAATATCTCATCGACGATCTCGACGACGAAGTTTCAAACTACACTGCCAGTGATTAATGTCGCAAGTCTTTTTAAAAGTTGCCTGCTTTTTACCAATGTGATTTTTGTTACCTGTGATTTTAGTCAGTTAATACATTAAGAGATGATTGATTATTTTGAAGAAACCTTTTGGTGATTAATGTGAAACACTGTCGGTTGAATATATCCTTGATCTGATGTGATATTCGAGTTCATCGCATAAAACTACTCAAGAAATGTGGTCAAACGACTATGTTATAATAGAATCGCGAACTTCGTGAATGGTGATGAATGTGAAACAATTTTTGTTCACCGTATCTGAAATCTGATGTAATATTCGAGTTCAGCAAATAAAACTACATCAGAAATGTATTTCCCATGAAGTAAACTCTAAGCCTTGAGATAATCGAAAATTTAGGCTTAAAAACGAAAAATAAAACACAAAACGCTAAAAAACACTCTAATTTTGCACCCCGCTAGGTTTCTCAACTTTTTATATGTTGTACAGTTTTTTATTCTCTACAAGATAGTTTAAAAATCATTTCTGTTGCAATTTGTTTGCGGTCAAACCTTATATTGACTGTACTATAATGAGGTGTGAAGTGGAGGCCATGGATAAAATTGCCGAGGATCTGGAAGATGCAGCTAGACGGCATAATAGTAAAATAGTGTACTGGCATGTTAATAAATTGAGAGGGAGTAGTCAATCCGGACTTGGCTCAGTTAAAGATAAAAATGGGGCCGCAGTTAGCGATAAGGAAAAAACTAAAGAGAGATTGGCCGAACATTTCGAGAATTCGCTTAACCGTGATAGAGTTGCAGGAAAAGATATAGTGGAAAATGAAAAAGTTTGTGATACATTGGATGTGAAGGAAGATTTGTTTTGTGAGGAGGGATTAGCGACAGTACTTAAAGGACTAAAAAATAATAAGGCTCCAGGTGCTGAGAGGATGGTAAAAGAGTTTCTTAAATATGGTGGCTCTGAGGTTAGAAATAAGTTACTGAAGATTATGAACATGATTTTTGAAAAAGGGGAAGAACCTAATTATCTTAGGAAAACCTTAATTAAACAACTCTATAAGAAGGGAGATAAAAGCGAGCGTGGTAATTATCGAGGCATTAGTCTGGTCTCTGTAGGTAGTAAATTACTTAGTAATATGAAACATTTTAGACTGAGAGATGCCGTAGACCAAGGTGTAAGAGAAGAATATTGCGGTTTTAGAAAAAGTAGAGGATGTGTCGACCAAATTTTCACTCTTAGGCTAATAATTGAGAAGTGCCTGAGTTTTCAAACACCTTTGGTCCTCAGTTTTATAGATTAAGAGCAAGCGTTCGATTCTGTTGATAGAAGAGCTTTAACAAAGGTTTTATCCTTGTATAGTATACCAGACAAATACATTAAAGTGATTAGTGCTATGTAGGAAAATAACACTGCTGCGTTTAAGGTAGGAAATGAGGTTAGCAGCTGGTTTTGTATCAAACCAGGAGTTAAGCAGGGTTTTGTTCTATCCCCCTTTATAAGGATTATTTTGATGAACTTTGTCTTAAGAAGCACAGGAAAGGCAATGGGAGACCACAAAATCAATTGGGGAAGGAAATGTCCCGAGAACTTATATTATACTGAGCGTTGAAGAATTCTAAATGAAAAGATGAGCAAATGGAGGAAGTTCTTCAGGTGCTGCGTGCTAAGAGCGCTATAATAAGTGGGAAAGCTAAATTTAAGAAAATTAAATTACTATGATTAGGAATGGGTGAAGATGAAAAGGTGACGTTTGGCAACGAAAAGATTGATCAGGTGGGCAGCTTTGCTTACATTGGTAGTATTATTAGTAAAGATGGTGGGATCAGTGAAGATGTTAAAAGTAGAATAGCCAAGGCTCAGGGTGTTTTTTCACAGTTAAAAAAAGTTGGGAAGAATAGGAAGATAAGTCTGCAAACCAAGATTAGAATATTAGAAGCTACAGTGATGACAGTGGTCAAATATGGCTCTGAAGCATTGACGTTCCGGAAAGCGGATGAAGATTTGCTATATGTTTTCCAGAGAAATTGCTTAAGAATTGTTTTGGTTACTCGGCTGACTGACCGTATTTCAAACAATAGGCTATACGAAAAATGTGGTTCAATGCCGCTCTCTAGGGCTGTAATAAAAGAAAGGTTGAGGTGGCTAGGGAACGTTGTGTGGATGAAGGATGATAGATTGCCGAAGATTGCTCATTTCGGCCAACCTCTTAGGGCTAAACGGAAAGCAGGTCATCCACGGATGGGGTGGGAGGACGTCATAAATAAAGATTGAAAGGAAATGGGAACTTCGTGGGCGGGTGTAAAAACGGAGGGTTTGAATAGATTGGGGTGGCGGAGGAGTGTGCGTAGCTGCGTTGGCCTCAGGCGGCTTGGTGCTGCGGTGGGTTGTTAGTAGTAGTAGTAGTAGTAGTAGTAGTATTGTACGAGCGTTTCATGGGTAAATGAACGGGTAATGAGGTTAATTGTAACGTAGTGAGGTTATTTTAGACCATTAACATCAGCATAGCTTATGGTTATTTTAGTCATAATGTACTATCGTTTCACGGGTGGATGCACGGGTTATGAGGTTAAGTTGAATTAGAAAGCGGCTCTGAAAAAAAAAGAAGAAATATTTTTAATTTAATGTAGTACGAATTTTGTTATTATGTTGTCTAATTCAGAACAGGGGATAAAATGGATTTCTTCTTAGATGGCAGTATGGTTTGTATAAAAATTGTAAATTTAAAAATCTCTAGTGTCTACCCTTCGTAAAGGGTCGAGTACAAGGTGCCAGTTTGTAAGCTACAAGCCGGCCTTTTTGCAAGCAGCTTGTAAACTAGTTCAGTGTACTCGCTCTGTTAGCTGCTCGTAAAAACGACCTCGAAAAAGTTGAACTGCTGCCAACTTTACATACCGCTCCCTAGTTTTGAGTAAGCTAGCTTATAGACTAGCCACCTATGCTCATATTAGCTTGTCCACAATTTGTTATTAGCAGAGCATTGGAAAATATTAGAGTGGCTTTAGGGGAGGTACGTGGTCTTCACACGCCAGCTTGTTGGCTACTGAGCAGGTGGCAAATTTTGTTTGGATTCAACTACTAGTATACTCACCGTCTTGTAAAATCACAAGCCACCCTGGGTACCTGACCCTTAATGGTAACTTCATATACATGAGGCTTATTCTCTTGAATTTTAGTGCAATTTATGTCAAAGTGTTTTTATTTAAACTCAAGATCAAGTTTTTACCTGGTGGTAGTTTATATTACCTCATAAAATTTAAAATCGCATTTTTCAAATCAGTAAAAAAAGGTTTTGTCTATAATTTCGAATTGTTATTTTTTATTTATTTATTTATTTTTTACTTGAGAGAACCCATTTGTAATAAAAAAAGACGGAGTCGAAAATAGACCCAAAGTGACTTTCAACTTTAATTTGTTCCTACTCACACATTTGAGTTGACTATTAATACTTTAAACATAGAAGGAAAGAAAAACAAATTTAATTTCTTTGCAACCCTCTCTCAGCCATGATGGGCCAAAAATTATTTTTGTTCCTGATCGGTTTGAAACTCTCACCCATCAGTCTCAGGGATGGAGAACCCTATTGATCCCCCTCCCACCCTTAAAAAAGTGTATATAAATAAAGCCCAAAAAGAGTCAACTATTTTTTTTGATAGGCTTAAAATGAAATGAAAATCTAACAAGTGTTAATTTTCTTAATGGAATTAAATAATTTTATTTTTATCGTGTTTAGATCAGAAGTGGGAAAAATCTAGGCCATTACATTAAATTTGAAAATGTAAGCTTAATTTAGCCCCATTAAGCTTAACTTAAATGTCCGTCATTTACGGTTTGGTCACAGAGCGATTAATACCCATATGGCATTTTATATGACTGATTACACGCCTTAATTGCTTTCTGGAAGTAAATACGAAAGACGGAAATCCTTATTTACTTTCCCTTTGAATTAAATAGTAATTGATGATACACCGAGACATCTTGTTTTTCTCAAGGCAGACTAATTGGGTATCAACAGAATCAAGTATCTTTCCTTTAGCAACCACTCTTAAATTTATGATTATTATCTCAAGATAAAATGGAATTAATTGCAAATATCTCCAAGACAACTGAACAGAATATTTCTCAGTTTAGACTGTTTTTTTGTACTAACTTTGCAGATAGTCCTTAGTTTCCAAATTACAGTGAGAAGAATATATTTTCAAAATAGTATCTGAAAATAGGGCAAATTCAAGTCTAATTGAAAATAAACAGATCATCTCTCACAGATAAATTAACACTAATTGCAATATAACTGAACAGAAAATATCTCTGTTTGGAGTCCCAAGTCAACTGAATAGATGTTGTCTCAATATAGACTCTTTGATATTAATGTTGTAGATAATCCTTCCTTTCCAAATTATAGTGGGTAGAATTTATGGTAGTGGGTAGGGCAATTTCAAGTTTAATTGTAAGTATAAATATCATCTCTCATAGGTAAACAGATTCCCTAAGACAACTAAATAGAATATTTCTCAGTTTAGACTGCTTTATGCTAACTTTGCTGATAGTTCTTAGTTTCCAAATTAAAGTGAGTAGATTTTATTTTCAAAATAGTATCCGAAAATGGGGCAAATTCAAGTCTAATTGAAAATAAACAGATCATCTCTCACAGATAAATTAACACTAATTGCAATATAACTGAACAGAAAATATCTCTGTTTGGAGTCCCAAGTCAACTGAATAGATGTTGTCTCAATATAGACTCTTTGATATTAATGTTGTAGATAATCCTTCCTTTCCAAATTATAGTGGGTAGAATTTATGGTAGTGGGTAGGGCAATTTCAAGTTTAATTGTAAGTAAAAATCTCATCTCTCATAGGTAAACAAATTCCCTAAGACAACTAATTAGAATATTTCTCAGTTTAGACTGCTTTATGCTAACTTTGCTGATAGTTCTTAGTTTCCAAATTATAGTGAGTAGAATTTATTTTCAAAATAGTATCCGAAAATAGGGCAAATTCAAGTCTAATTGAAAATAAACAGATCATCTCTCACAGATAAATTAACACTAATTGCAATGCAACTGAACAGAAAATATCTCTGTTTGGAGTCCCAAGTCAACTGAATAGATGTTGCCTCTATATAGAGTCTTTGATATTAATGTTGTAGATAATCCTTCCTTTCCAAATTATAGTGGGTAGAATTTATGGTAGTGGGTAGGGCAATTTCAAGTTTAATTGTAAGTATAAATCTCATCTCTCATAGGTAAACAAATTCCCTAAGACAACTAAACAGAATATTTCTCAGTTTAGACTGCTTTATGCTAACTTTGCCGATAGTTCTTAGTTTCCAAATTAAAGTGAGTAGAATTTATTTTCAAAATAGTATCCGAAAATAGGGCAAATTCAAGTCTAATTGAAAATAAACAGATCATCTCTCACAGATAAATTAACACTAATTGCAATGCAACTGAACAGAAAATATCTCTGTTTGGAGTCCCAAGTCAACTGAATAGATGTTGCCTCAATATAGAGTCTTTGATATTAATGTTGTAGATAATCCTTCCTTTCCAAATTATAGTGGGTAGAATTTATGGTAGTGGGTAGGACAATTTCAAGTTTAATTGTAAGTAAAAATCTCATCTCTCATAGGTAAACAAATTCCCTAAGACAACTAAATAGAATATTTCTCAGTTTAGACTGCTTTATGCTAACTTTGCTGATAGTTCTTAGTTTCCAAATTAAAGTGAGTAGAATTTATTTTCAAAATAGTATCCGAAAATAGGGCAAATTCAAGTCTAATTGAAAATAAACAGATCATCTCTCACAGATAAATTAACACTAATTGCAATGCAACTGAACAGAAAATATCTCTGTTTGGAGTCCCAAGTCAACTGAATAGATGTTGCCTCTATATAGAGTCTTTGATATTAATGTTGTAGATAATCCTTCCTTTCCAAATTATAGTGGGTAGAATTTATGGTAGTGGGTAGGGCAATTTCAAGTTTAATTGTAAGTATAAATCTCATCTCTCATAGGTAAACAAATTCCCTAAGACAACTAAACAGAATATTTCTCAGTTTAGACTGCTTTATGCTAACTTTGCAGATAGTCCTTAGTTTCCAATTTACAGTGAGAAGAATATATTTTCAAAATAGTATCTGAAAATAGGGCAACTTCAAGTCTAATTGAAAATAAACATATCATCTCTCATAGATAATATAACCCTAACAGCAAGACAACTGCAATAACAGCAAGGCTGTCCCCGGTTGGGGCGGGAGGATGACATTAAGGAAAGATTTAAGGTAAATGGGAACTTCCTGGGTAGGTGTAAAGAGGGCAACTTCAAGCCTAATTGCAAATAAAAATTTCATTTCTGATAGATAAAAGAACACTAATGGCAAGACAGCTGAATTATCAATTTGGTAGAATTCATTTAAGACTCGGGAGCGTTGGCTAGAGTAAAGCCAAGACAGATAGTCTTTTTGAGAGGCAAAGCTGGTATAACTTTTTCAGAGCTATATAAAAATGATTTATTTCACTTCTTGATGGTCATGTCTATCCATCCTAGGGCAGAACTACCCTAGGGACCATCTTCCCTGGTTGGGGTGGGAGGATGTCGTAAAGAAAGATTTGAGGGACATGGGGGACTTCCTGGGAGGGTGTAAAGAGGGAGGCTTTGAATAAATTGCGATTGAGAAGGAGCATGCGAAGCTGTGTTTGCCTCAGACGGCTTGGTGCTGCAATTAGTTGTTAGCAGTAGTAGTAGCAGTTGAAAAGCTCTCTTGAAAGTACTGTTACAAAACATGGTAACTCGTAAGTGTAATTGCAAATAAAAATGTGTTATAAATAAAACTAAATGAATAACATATATCTCCAAGAAAACTGAACAGAATTTTTCTCAATATAGACCGTTTTATGCTAACATTGTAGATAGTCATTATAAGTTGCCAATATCTCCAAGAACACCTTAACAGGATATTCCTCAATTTGGAATGTTTTATATTATCTTTACAGATTGTTCTTAGTCTCTATGTTATAGTGGGAGCTATGGTAGTGGAGCGGGCGACTTAATATATAATTGCAAATACAAATATTATACTTAATAGGCACAATAATATTAATTATAAATATCTCTGAGTCTCCATGTTATAGTGGGAGGCATGGTAGTGGAGCGGGCGACTTAATATATAATTGCAAATACAACTATTATACTTAATAGGCACAATAATATTAATTATAAATATCTCTTAGTCTCCATGTTATAGTGGGAGCTATGGTAGTGGAGCGGGCGACTTAATGTGTAATTGCAAATACAAATATTATACTTAATAGGCACAATAATATTAATTATAAATATCTCCAAAACAGCTCAGCAGAATATTTCTCAATTTAGACTCTTTTTATGTTATATTTATAGCATTAATATCCAAATATTTAGTAAGTAAAAATTTGTTTTCAACATGGTGTTTATAAACAATGCAAGATCAATTTTTTTCATATATATAGGTTATAGTTTATTTATTTTTGGTTATTTACAATTGTTTTAATTAAATAGTTGATGTTTAAGTTAATAGGCAAGTAGTTATGTGGAGTAGTTATGTTAAAAAGCCGACCTGGCTAAGTGAACGTGCGCTGGGTTGAAAATTCTTTGTCCAAAGGGCACGGGTTCGATCACTGGCGTGGCCTGTTACTTGGTTTGGGACGCGGGTCAGTGGTGTGACTTTGTAAGCTTAGCCAGAGTCAATCCAGCTCTAAATGGGTACCTGGAGAAATCTGAGGAAGGTAAGGAGGAAGGGTGTGTGAAAGCGCAGGATGTCTGGCCCCCAGCCCTCTATTGTACTTCCTGACTGAAGGGCCACGAAACGGAGATCAGCACCGCCGGTTTGGACCTTAAGGGTCTAGTGTAGCCATACCTACTTACTTACTTACTAGTTATGTTGACTTTCACATCTCATCTCATCTCATCTCATCTCACGTGGCCGCAAACCCTCATCGGTTTTCTGCAGAGCAAAAGTGTTGTTTAATTTATTTGTTTGTTTGTGAATGTGCAATAATAAATTTTTGAACTTATAACTTAATTATTATTAGTCAAGCATTGTTAATGTTTTAAAGTAATACAATATCAAATTCTTTTAGTCATGCATAGGTATACGATCTACACGTTTTGCAAACTTGCGCATAGGCATTCGATTTCTTGTAGATAGAAAACTAAATACTTACTTAGGTCTCTTCACGCTGGCTGGCGCATAAGCCGACAACGGTGCCTCTCCATGGCGACTTCTTTTGTGCTTTTGACCAAAGTTCAAGCGACGATCTCAAAAGCGCAGCATCCTTTTCAAGGCATATCCCCAGTGTTGTCTCTTTGTCGCCCATGTCTTCTGATGCCAGAAGGAACCCAACACCACACATCGTGCGGTAGGCGGCCCTCTCCCATCCGCACCATGTGACCCCAGTATTGCCATTGGTTAGTCACAATTCTATCGATCACGAGCGGCTGCTTTGTCTTTTCACGTATAGAAGCGTTAGTGAGCTCAAAAATAACTAATATAAAGCTGAACTGGCCAGCCAGGTCAAAATTCTAAAGAAAATGATTAGAAGAAGCAAAATCCAGTGGAATTCACAAAAGAAAATATACTGATATCGAGTCAGTTTAATCAACAAGGTTCTTCAGCAACAATGAAGAAGAAAAATCGCAATTTCATCAACCAGAAATTAAAACAATACGGACTTGAAGGAATACTACAAACTAATAAGATAAAAGCAGAAAGTAAAAAGTGATAAATAAACAGAACAAATATACAACGCTCTCACTCTTTTTGATCCATTTTTTTTATGTATATCATTTATATAAAAATGGATTAACATTTTTTTATTATAAAAATGTTGATGCATTTTTTATTATATAAATAAAAAAAACAAGTTTTTAAACTGAAAGTAAGGAGCGACATTAAAACTTAAAACGAACAGAAATTATTCCGTATATGAAAGGGGCTGTCCCCTCCTGAAAGGGGTTGACTTTCTCACAACTCTATTTTTGTTAAACAATAAAAAAACTTTAGCGTAAAGAGCGAGGCGTTGAGGAGGGGACAGCCCCTTTCATATACGGAATAATTTCTGTTCGTTTTAAGTTTTAATGTCAGTCCTTACTTTCAGTTTAAAAAACTTGTTTTAATTATTTAATTTCTGATCGTTTTTTAGTTAATGCAGCTTTTATTTTGGCTCACCGTCATTGAATAAGTAAACAAAATTTGCATAAAAATTTTACTTTTCTTTTGATAAATGGCTGTCTCTTAATTTGGTTCTGACGTAATTTATAAATTAACTTACGTAACGAACTTCTATATTCGTATATTTTTCTTCTGGCAAAAAATACAAAAGTTACAGATTTTTGCAGATATGAGCTTGAAACCTTTGTAATAGGGTTTTCTGATACGCTTAATCTGACGGTGTGATTTTCATTAAGATTCTTTCACTTGTAGGGGATGTTTCCCCCCTCTTTAAAAAAATAAGGTAAATTTTCTCAGGCTCGTAGCCTTTGATGAGTAATGCTAAACTTAATAAAATTTATATATTTAGAATCAGCATTATAAGCCCATTCTTTTGATACATTTATTGACATCAAAATTCCGTTTTAAAAAGTTTCGATTACTATTGAGCCGTATCGCTTGTTTTTTTTTATTGTTTTTTTTTATTACGTATATGTTATTACGTATATGAGGGGTTCTCCCCTTAGCCAATACCACGCTCTTTACGTCAAAATTTAAATTTTTTTAAATTCACAAACCCCTGAATCACAAAGGCCGTTTAATTAGAATAGATAGCTTTTTTGAAAGCACTAAAAAAACGGTAGCGTAAAGAGCGAGGTATTGACTAGGGGGAGTATATGAGGGGGAGAACCCCCTCATATACTTAATAATTTCAGTTCGTTTTAAGTTCTAATGTTGCTTCTTACTTTCAGTTGAAAAAACTTGTTTTTTTTTAAATTTAATTTCTGATCGTTTTTTAAATAATGCTTGGATATCCAGCGCCCCCTTCATAGGAATGTCCCTTACTCCAAAGAAACATCCTCCACGTACAGATTCTCCCGAGTAACCCACTCCTATAACCCTCCCCCCCACCAGAAAAAAAATCATTCCTGAAAATGTCTGTATGCTTCCCAATAACCAATACAATATGTAAGTAATGGGCAAAGTTCATTACTTGCAGCCCTTCCCCTGGGACCTGTGGGGGATCAAGTCATCCTAAAAGACATATTTATTAGATTTTCGAGTATGCTGAACAAAATGGCTTTCTCAAAATTTTAATTGGGTGACTTTGGGAAAAAATGAGCGTGGGAGGGGGCCTAGTTGCCCTCCATTTGTTTTGGTCACTTAAAAAGGGCACTAGAACTTTTAATTTTCGTTCCAATGAGCCCTCCTACGATATTCTAGGACCACTGGGTCAATACGATTACCCCTGGAAAAAAAATTCAAATAAACACGCATCCGTGATCTTTCTTCTGGCAAAAGATGGAAAATTCCACATTTTTTTAGATAGGAGCTTGAAACCTCTACAGTAGGGTTCTCTGATACGCTGAATATGATGGAGTGATTTTCATTAAAGTTCTATAACTTTTGGGGGGTCCTTTCCCTTTTTTTCGAAAATAAGCCAAATTTTCTCAGGCGCGTAACTTTTGATGGGTAAGATTAAACTTGATGAAACTTATATATTTGCAATCACAATTAAAATCTGATTCTTTTGATGTATCTATTGGTATACAAATTCCGTTTTTTAGACTTTCGGTTATCATTGAGCCGGGTCGCTCCTTACTTACAGTTCGTTACCACGAACTGTTTGATATCATTAATATATTTCAAAATTAGACGAGCTTTTGAGCTTGTGTCTCTCCCAAAATTTGAAAGTATATTTAGATTATTTTGGTCAACTTCTGTTTTTTTTCCTTATAATTTGCCTATTTTCCAGTGTTTGACTTTTTTTCATTAATGTCTTTTCCAATTTGTTTCAGAAATCAATTGTCAAATTTTTTAATCCGAACAAATTGTGCTTTACGGTTTAACCTGACAAACCCTTTTTTCTCTTGGAACGGCTAGTAAGAAACTAAGATTTCACTTTTGCTATTGCCCTATTAGAGAACCGAGAGAACTTTTAAAGACTTTAGACTCTTATCATTATCTCATATCTGAGTGCCAATTGGGAAGTGGAGGGGGGGGGGGGGCTCCTCCCTGGATACAAAATTACTTTTCGTATGTCATTGAAAAACAATAAATAAAAAATCCAAGCTCTTCCCCCTCCCTAGCTTTTTTAATCTTTTTTTTGTATCTGTATTGACAAAAAATGGAGAAATCCTTTCCCTTCCCTCTACATTTTCCTTAATTGGCGCTCCAGTTTCCTCCCAGTCTTGTTCAGGAGAGTCACTTCTACTCACTCTATTGTGTCTCGTCATATAAATATGTGAAAAGACCTGGCTCCTTCTTGACTCCCCATCACACTTTCTACTATCCACATTTCCCCATTGAAACAAAACTGAAAATTTTTAAACAGTGGGGATAGTAGGTACCCCAGATGGAAGCACCATTTGTTAAGCACAAACTTACTGTGTTTCGATTTTGGACAATCACACTGGAATCACAGCTTCAGAATTGTCATTAGCAGCCTTATTACCCCTAAATTTTGACTTTGCTGCAAATGAATTATAATTTTTACCAATGGAGAATTATATTGACTTTTGTTTTTGGGGTGGTACATACATGCAAGATTTTTTAGGCCCCCCCCCTAAAAAATCTTGCAAGCTCGTAATCTGTTGATTTTGAATTGAAGTTATCAAGTATTTTACAGTAGGTTGCATAGGTTGCATCAAGACCTGGCTAATTGTAGACAGAGAAAAGACAGATAGTCCAAGTATTTGAGAGGCAAATGTTTAAATGGCTGGGGCTCGGGTAAATGGCGGGAAAAATTGGCAAAAGTGCTTAAAATGGACGATTTAAATGGGAAAAGGTGCTAAAATGTTTGTAGAAATAGTTTAAGGTTCGATATTTGAGGGAGGACATGGGCTCATGGGCCCTCCTTCTTTTCTTGGGTACTATAGAGAAGAGATCGGAGGTAATCAGGTGACCATTATTTAGTTTGGAGCTATTAAGCTTAATTGTAATTCAGTGCTGCTCAGTTTTTTCATAATGCAGGAAAGTTTGACGTTTTATCAATACATTTATGTGAAGATGCAGTTGAGTAGAATGGCCCCTATTGATCCCACCCCTCACCCCTGCTGCCACCTACAACTTTTTTAAAGTAATTTATGCATGTTTTTATGGTTCGTTGTCAGTGAGAATGAAAAAACAGGATTTTTCTCACTTAAAAAAACAGGATTTTTCTCACTTCTATGGATGTTTCTTGGACGGTTATGAGTGTTGGTCAATTTATTTGATGTTTTTCATGGATGTCAACAGCAATTTATGTCTTTTTTATGGTTTTTGTCAGTGAGAATGAAAAACAGGATTTTTCTCACTTTATTAGATGTTTTCTGGATTATTGAGTCTAATGGGGAACAGGGTCAATGACACTTCGTTCAAGATCATTTGATTTGTTGTAGTTGTGTTGGCCAAGTACATGCTCGGGGCGAATGTTAAGATCCAGGAATAGGACACAGTTAGATCACGTGTCGAAAGGGAAATTAATTTGTTGTTTATAAGGGGAATTATTGATTCACGAAAGGGGAATTAATTTTTTGTTTCTAAGGGGAATTATTGATTCACGAAAGGGGAATTAATTTGTTGTTTCTAAGGGGAATTATTGATTCAAGAAAGGGGAATTAATTTGTTGCTTCTAAGAGGGATTATTGATTCACGAAAGGGAATTATAAATGACATCACTTGTTTCCCTAGGAATTATACAGGACTCTAAAGATATAAATTAACATTCTATTTTTAAATACGGCTTCATTGATCTTTAAGTCGGAGCGATAAATTGATATTCTAACGAAACCTTAATAGTGTAGCTAGGAACATTATGAGATGAAGAGATTAACGCTGGAAAGGGTTTCCAAGTAATTTTAAATGTGACAGCGCAGGGATGCCAAAAACAAAGGGAACACGCAGAAATTACGTTTAGGGGTTATTTGGGCGAAAGCGTTTTAGGCATTTTAAGGAATTATTTCGGCGAAACAGTTAGAGACATTTTAAAAGATGATTTTAGAAGATGTGTTAGAAGAGGGTGACACTCTGTGGTCGTTATAATACACAAGCTCCATTTGAACAGTCTCGTGAGGTCTCTACCCCAACCCCAAAGGGCTCCGATACCCCTACCCCAACCCCGAAGGAACCCCCCGCCCCCAAAGTTCCCCCGGGCTCCCAAAGGACTCCGATCCCCCTATCCCGACCCCGAAGGAAGCCCCCGGTGCCCAAAGGTCCCCCGGGCCCCCCCGCACCCCCAAAGTCCCACCGAGGCCGTACATTCCCCGTGCTTATTGAATTTTTTTAAGTTTTTTCGGACTGAATTTTTTAGACTTAGAAATTATCCAACATTTTTCAGGTTTTTTCTTTAACCCATTGGCATAGAGTTTTAGCCTAGAGTCTTAGCTTAGTTTTATTTAGAGCTGAAGTTTACTTTAGTTTTAGTAAAGAGTTTAGAGTTTTAGCTTAGAGTCTTAGCTTAGAGTTCTAGTTTAGTTTAGTTTCAGTTAAGAGTTTTAGCTTAGTCTTAGTTAAGTTTTTGCAAGAGCTGAATCTTAGTTTTGCTTCCGTTAAAAGATTAGAGTTTTAGATTAGAATCTTCGCTTAGAGTTTTAGTTAGAGCTGAAGGTTAACATAGTTTTCGATAAGATTTTATATTTTTAGCTTAGATTCTTAGCTTATACTTTTTTTTAGAGCTCTAGTTTAGTTTATTAATAGTTAAGAGTTTAGTTTTTAGCTTAGAGTCTTAACTTAGATTTTTAGTTAGAGTTGAAGTTTAGTTTAGTTATAATTAAGAGTTTAGAGTTTATAGTTTAGAGTCCCAACTTAGAGTTTTTGTTAGAGTTCTAGTTTAGTTTAGATATAGTTAAGAGTTTAGAGTTTTAGCTTAGATTCTTAGCTTAGAGTTTTTGTTATAGTTCTAGTTTAGTTTAGTTATAGTTAAGAGTTTGAAGTTTTACCTTAGAGACTTAGCTTAGAGTTGAAGTTTAGTTTAGTTTTAGTTAAAAGTTTAGAGTTTTACCTTAGAGTCTTAGCTTAGAGTCTTAGTTTGAGTTTAAGTTCACTTTAGTTTTAGTTAAGAGCTTAGTGTTTTTCTTCAGAATCATAACATATACTTTTTGTTGGTTTTATGGTTTAGTTTACTAATATCTAAGAGACTAGTTTTTAGCCTAGAGTATTATATTGGAGTTTTTGTTGGAGATCTAGTTTACTTTCCGTTAAGAGTTTAGATTTTTACCTTATAGTTTTATCTTAGAGTTTTAGTTAGAGTTGTAGTTTTAGTTTAGATATAGTTAAGAGTTTAGAGTTTTACCTTAGAGACTTAGCTTAGATATTTAGTTAGAGTTCTAGTTTAGTTTAGTTTTAGTTATGAGTTTAGAGTTTTTTAGCTTAGAGTCTTAGCTTAGAGTTTTTGTTAGAGTTCTAGTTTAGTTTAGTTTTAGTTAAGAGTTTAGAGTTTTAGCTTAGAGTCTTAGCTTAGAGTTTTTGTTAGAGTTCTAGTTTAGTTTTAGTTAAGAGTTTAGAGTTTTTAGCTTAGAGTCTTAGCTTAGAGTTTTTTTTTTGAATTTCTAGTTTAGTTTAGTTTTAGTTAAGAGTTTAGAGTTTTAGCTTAGATTATTAGCCTAGAGTTTTTGTTTTAGTTCTAGTTTAGTTTAGTTTTAGTTAAGAGTTTAGAGTTCTTAGCTTAGAGTCTGAGCTTAGAGTTTTTGTTGTAGTTCTAGTTAAGTTTATTTTTATTTAATAGTTTAGTGTTTTATCATAGAGTATTAGCTTAGAGTTTTTTTTAGAGTTCTAGTTTAGTTTAGTTTTAGTTCAGAGTTTAGAGTTTTAGCTTAGATTCTTAGCTTAGAGTTTTATTTAGAGTTCTATTTTAGTTTAGTTACAGTTAAGAATTTAGAGTTTTAGCTTAGAGTCATAGCTTAGAATTTTACTTAAAGATGTAGTTTGGTTAAGTTTTAGTTAAGAGTTTCGAGTTTTAGCTTAGAGTCTTAGCTTAGAGTTTTTGTTAGAGTTCTAGTTTAGTTTAGTTAAGAGTTTAGAGTTTTACCATAGAGTATTGGATTAGAGTTTTAGTTTGAGTTTCAGTTAGATTTCTAGTTTAGTTTAGTTAAGTGTTTTGTGTTTTACCTTAGAGTCTTACCTTCTAGTTTTAGTGAGAGTTCTAGTTTAGTTTATTTTTAGTTAATAGTTTAGAATTTTAGCTTAGAGTCTTATCTTAGATTTTTTGTTAGAGTTCTAGTTTATTTTAACTTCAGTTAAGAGTTTAGAGTTTTTAGCTTAGAGTCTTAGCTTAGAGTTTTTGTTGAAGTTCTAGTTTAGTTTAGTTTTAGTTTATATTTTAGAGTTTTATCTTAGAGTATTATATTATATTTTTTTTTATAGTTGAATTTTAGTTTATTAATAGTTAATAGTTTAGAGTTTTGGCTTATAGTATTAGCTTAGAGTTTTCGTTAGATTTCTATTTTAGTTTAGATATAGTTAAGAGTCTGGAGTTTTACCTTAGAGACTTAGCTTAGAGTTTTAGTTTAGTTTAGTTTTAGTTAAGAGTTTAGAGTGTTTTAGATTAAAGTTTTATCTTAGAGTTTTTGTTATAGTTCTAGTTTAGTTTAAATATATTTAAGAGTTTGTAGTTTTAGCATAGATTATTAGCTTAGAGATTTAGTTAGAGTTTTAGTTTAGTTTAGTTTTAGTTAAGAGTTTAGAGTTTTTAGCTTAGAGTTTCAGTATAGAGTTTTTGTTGAAGTTCTAGTTTAGTTTAGATTTAGTCAAGAGTTTAGAGTTTTATCTTAGAGTCATAGCTTTGAGTTTTTGTTAAAGTTGAAGTTTAGTTTAGTTATAGTTAAGAGTTTAGAGTTTTAGCTTAGAGTTTTTGCTAGAGTTCTAGTTTAGTTTAGTTATAGTTAAGAGTTTGGTATTTTACCTTAGATTCTTAGCTTAGAGTTTTTGGTAGAGTTCTAGTTTAGTTTAGTTTTAGTTAAGAGTTTAGAGTTCTTAGCTTAGAGTCTTAGCTTAGAGTTTTTGTTGTAGTTCTAGTTTAGTTTAGTTTTAGTTAAGAGTTTAGAATTTTAGCTTAGAGTCTTAGCTTAGAATTTTTGTTAAAGTTGAAGTTTAGTTTAGTAATAGTTAAGATTTTAGAGTTTTAGCTTAGAGTCTTAGATTAGAGTTTTTGTTAAATTTCTAGTTTAATTTAGTTATAGTTAATATTTTTGATTTTTACATAAGATACTTAGCTTATTTTTAGTTTAGTTTAGTTTTAGTTAAGAGTCTAGAGTTTTTTAGCTTAGACTCTTAGCTTTGAGTTTTTGTTAGAGTTCTAGTTTAGTTTAGTTTTAATTAAGAGTTTAGAGTTTTTAGCTTAGAGTCTTAGCTTAGCGTTTTAGTTAGAGTTCTAGTTTAGTTTAGTTAAGAGTTTAAAGTTTTAGCTTAGAGTCATAGCTTAGAGTTCTACTTAAAGTTGTAGTTTAGTTTAGTTACAGTTGAGAGTTTAGAGTTTTATCTTAGAGTCCTAGCTTAGAGTTTTACTTAAAGTTGTAGTTTAGTTAAGTTTTAGTTAAGAGTTTCGAATTTTAGCTTAGAGCCTTAGATTAGAGTTTTTGTTAGAGTTCTAGTTTAGTTTAGTTTTAGTAAAGAGTTTAGAGTTTTACCTTAGAGTCTTAGCTTAGAGTTTTAGTTAGAATTCTAGTTTAGTTTAGTTATAGTTAATAATTTAGAGTTTTAGCTTAGAGTTTTAGTTAAAGTTATAGTTTAGTAAAGTTATAGTTAAGAGTTTAGATTTTTACCTTAGAGTCATAGCTTAGAGTTTGTGTTAGAGTTCTAGTTTAGTTTAGTTATAGTTAAGAGTATCGATTTTTTAGATTAGAGTCTTAGCTTAGAGTTTCTGTTAGAGTTCTATTTTAGTTTACTTCTAGTTAAGAGTTTAGAGTTTTAGCTTAGAGTCTTAGCTTATAGTTTGTGTTAGAGTTCTAATTTAGAGTTTTGTTAGAGTTCAAGTTTAGTTTAGTTATAGTTAGAGTTATGCTAAAATAGCATAACCACAAAATTCCACAATATTCCATAGAAACACCAAAACCATAGGTTAGATTAGGTTAGGTTTCTTCACGTTTAAGTTAGGTTAGGTTAAGTTAGGTTAGGTTAGCCTACGTACGCATGCGTACGTAGGCTAACCTAACATAACCTAACTTAATCTAACCTAACTTAAACGTGGAGAAACCTAACCTCTAACCTAATCTAACCTATGGTTTTGGTATTTCTATGGAATATTGTGGAATTTTGTGGTTATGCTAGTTTAGACTAAACTTCAACTCTAACTAAATCTCTAAGCTAAACCTCTAATTCTAGGCTAAACCTCTAAGCTATAACTCTTAACTAAAAATAAACTAGACCATAACTCTAAACTACAACTCTAAGCTAAAATTGTAAACTCTTAAATATAACTAGACGAAACGAAACCCCAAATCTAATTAAAACTCTAAGCTAAAACTTTAAAGTAAAACTTAAAACTCTTAACTAAAACTAAACTAGAACTCTAACTAAAACTCTAAGCTAAGACTTTAAGGTAAAACTCTAAACTCTTAACTAAAACTAAACTAAGCTAGAACTCTAACTAAAACTCTAAGCTAAGACTCCAAGATAAAACTTTAAACCCTTAACTCTAACTAAACTAAACTTCAACTATAAGTAAAACTCTAAGCTAAGACTCTAAGGTAGAACTCTAAATTCTTAACTAAACTAGAACTTCAACAAAAACTCTAAGCTAAGACTCTAATGTAAAACTATAAACTCTTAAATAAAACTAAACTAAACTAGAACGCTAAGTAAAACTCTAAGCTAAGACTCTAAGCTAAAAACTCTAAATTCTAAACTATGACTAAACTAAACTTCAACTTCAACAAAAACTCTAAGCTATGACTCTATGATAAAACTCTAAACTCTTAACTAAACTAAATTAGAACTCTAAAAAAAACTCTAAACTACGATTCTAATTTAAAAACTCTAAATTCTTAACTATAACTAAACTAAACTTCAACTCTGACTATAACTCTAAGCTAAGACTCTAAGCTAAAACTCTAAACTCTTAGCTAAAACTAAACTAAACTAAAAATCTAACAAAAACTCTAAGTTTAGACTCTAAGCTAAAACTATAAAGTTATGTAAAGTTTTTAGTAGTAGTTAATGATTTATTGAACTATAAGTTTTGACGTCTCAGAGCTTTGTTTCCACGGCCCAATTAGATCTGACTTCAAGAGATACGAATTCTTATAGGCTGGCAGGGGTTAGAAACTCTTTCTAAGCTGTGGCGATGACAACTTTTGGTGCTTGTAGGGATGAAAAAGCGTGGCCTCTTCTTTCTTGAGCTATCTGGAGATCAGATTCCTTTGGGAGCATTTACCTTGGAGACTGGCGAACTAATTACCTATTATCGGACTAGACTCAGACATATAAGAGAAACAAACACATGTAAAAAGACAATAGATTTATTGAACTTACATGCTTAGTTGTACAGCAACGGGTCACTTCAATGACAATAATGGTGACCGAGATTATTTGCGGTACTAACCGTTTCAGGTCTCAATTGAGATTAAAATCAAAAAACGCATTGACCCCACTCCCAAACGCAGTTCTTTCGTCCTGCGCTGTAAGGGTTGCCTGCCATTGGCTCACGTGCCCCAAGGACGGGAATCCTCGTCCAATGATATCTTTAAGATTTTTCAGATGATTCAGGAGTTCACACAGTTTTTTGCCTTTTAAACTTCCTTAGAAATGTTATGCATTGCATTTTTTTTGCTACAATTATCTTAGCGAAATTCGAACGACTAGCGCCGTTGTCTGACTGAAGCTAGAAATGCAAAATCTCTTATTTTGCTGATTAAGGACATTTCATTTTTGCGACTAGATTTAGCTTAATTATAAGAAATCGGAATTATCTTTAGAAAGGAACTTTATTTTGGTATTTCAAATACATCACATCTTACTCATGGTACATATCACCCTTACCATGAAATAATGACGCCCCATCATTATTAACTGCCCACCATGATTTTTAAAATTTTTAAATTTTTTTTATTACTTTATTTTAAGCCCCTATATAAAATTAAACTACCGGAATCATATTTGTTTTGGTTATATTTCATCTAATATTATAAATATTTTTTTTTTTTTTTTCTATATCTAACAATTATTGATTTTACTTTTCCAATAAGGTTGGGAATATTATAATTTTAAATTATTTTTTTTTTTTTTTTTGCTTTCTATATTAAGTACTACATACTATCTACACAACGTTAAATGAATAACATAATAATATTACACCTAATTCTACTTGTGGTACATACATAAATGATTTATAACAAACAATATTTGGTTCAACATATTCACTGATGACATTAAAACACTTTCACTATTGAAATTTTTTTCATTGTCAAAGCTGTTGGGAAGTAACACATGTAACTTCACATCTATTCATCACCTTTCGTGTCCTTAGTGTACTACACCCTTCTGTTGTAAGTTACTGTCCTTCACTCCTTTTGTCCTGGCAAAAATTTCGAAGCACTTAAGTTATGGTTTCTTCATGGAACAGTTTGAGTCTAGTTGTTTTTACACGGTAAGTTTTCCCTAATAGTCAACTGGGAAATAACCGTTAAATATCGTTCTAATAGTCAACTGAGAAATGATTCTTCCCACTCGAGATGTTGGTTTTTTTCTTCTCAGTATATCATTTTTTTAGGATTTTTGAGGCACATAAAGAATGTATTATTGATTAAAATTTTTAATTTGTGCCTTTTGAAACGGGTTGTCGTCATATTATGGTGACTCTTTTAATATATTGTCTTTAAATTCAACTTCAAACATCTTCAAATATCATTTGACTTCAAATATCGTTTATCTTGTACTTCTCGATGGGGTTCTCAGAGTTAAACTTCAAATTGTCTTTAACTTCAGTTTCAAATATCTTCAAATGTCTTTAAGTATCTTTCAACTTCGAATATCGTTAAATATCATTTGTCTTGTACTTCTCGATGGTGTTCTCAGAGTTAAGGTTCAAATTGTCTTTAATTTATGCTTCAAATATCTTCAAATATCTTTAAGTATCATTTAACTTCGAATATCGTTTATAATGTGCTGATCGATGGAGTTCTCAGAATTAAACTTAAAATTGTCTTCAATTTCGTCTTCGAATATCTTCAAATTTAAATATTATTTAACTTCAAATATCGTTAAATATTGTTGTCTTGTACTGATTGATGGGGTTTTCGGCAGTTAAGTGATTATATAGTTCGTTAAAGCACTTGATACTCAGGTTCAAATATAGTGTTACCTGATACATAATTTGGTTCATGGTCGAAGAAAAGACGATCGGAGGTAACTGTTGTTTTCGTAGACGAAGTTGGGATGAAAGTTGCCTGGATTTATGGTGAGTACTCTTCGCTGGTTGAGATATGATGAAAATAGATGCTACTGGGTCGTATCTGTACTGGGCAGCTCATTGTAATACTCAATGACCAAAGTTTCCATTTAATTTCCTGTAATAAAAATAGCGAGGCAGAATCACACGTTCTTTAAAGTAAATACTCATAGTACAAATAAGTCACGTATTAATTGGGTATATTAATTTCTAAGCTATGAGACAGAATTAAATAAATACATTAATATTGGTACTCACAATGAAAATCTAAAACAGAAATTTCTTCAAATTTGTTTTGATAACGAAAATATCGATATTAAATAAACATAATTTACCCTACATTATTAAGTTTGAGGTCTACTTTTACAATATTTTTTTCATGCCTGCATTGTTCACGCAAGTCCGTGCTATATAAGAAACGCATGTGCAGCGTCATAACCGCACGGTTTTACGCAAACGATACTACAAGGGGGGAACAAGACATAACAAGGACGAGTGGAGACCTCTATACCCACTCGTTTTCTGATGTCTTCCCTATTTCTTGGCTCAGACGGTTTCATGTGTCTCCGGGTTTAACGGCTGAAATGCAGAGGTTCTTAGTCTCAGGATTTTTCCGTAATTGCAAGTCAACATTGGTGCCTCATATTCGCTTTTCGAATAAGGTAATTAGATTCAGGATTTCCAAGCTTGCCTCCGTAGATTCCAGTTAATGCTTGGCAAACAATATAAGCATAATGAAGAACTGACATCAATATCTTTTTAGAAGACTATTGTTTGAGCAAATCCTTCTGCACTAAATAAATAAATATTATATTAAAGTCTTATTAGATTCCGTTAAGCGAGAAACACCTTCACATTACTCGGGAATTCCTTGTGGGTTTTACTTAGTCGCCGTTGGACATTCACAGGGTTTCAATCCATATATCTTAACTGATTAAATGGTTTTAGAATTCTCCGTACTATAATTGAGATGTAATTTCACATCCGCAGTGATATTCTACATATAAACGTACCAATAGGTTTTTTGGTTATAGTTACCAATTTTTGGTTATTAGTACATATAATACTCGATTAATAAACGCCTGAATGAGCAATTCGTAGGCATAAAATAATTAGAATCAGCACTAATATAAAATATTTAATCTAAATAGACGCTTCCGCACTTGTAGTTTCTTGTTTTTTTTTTTTTGATAATATCAATATTGATTAGGGTATGGGTCGATTTTTCATATAAAATACTAGGGGACCTGAGTTAGCGTTGGTAAGATATAACGGGACTGACTTGTGAAAATATGCAACATAAATATGAGCACAATATATTTCATAGATAAAACAATAAAAATAAAGAACATTTTTGTCACAGAACTATAGAACGGTGATCTCTCTGTTATTGTATGTGTCATAGATATAAACTAATGAAATAAAATTTTTTTTTTTCGCCAAGGAGCTAAAGACGTTAATGCCTTTGTTTCTCTTGGGAAGTAATTCTTAAAACAGCTGGAAGAAGCATACGTCATAGATATAATATAATGAAATTAAAAAGCTTTTTTTTTCTCGGAGCTATAAGAAAGTAAACTCTCTGTTTCGCTTTCAAAGCGTTCTGATTCAAAAGAGAAAACTTAACTAGCTCACAGAAGTTTCTATTCACCCTTTAAGTATTGTTTTGACTGGCCCTGATTGGCATAAAAATACTAATTTCTTATACTTTAAGGACTGAAAAATATCCCTTACTACGTTCATTTACACACAAAAAAATTACAAAACAATCATGGGCCTTGAGGTCCTACCTGGGCGTCCCATAAGACTTGGTCCAACGAGAGTTGTCGTTTTCAGTAGACCACTAGCTTCCTACTGTTGGTTATTTTATGTGATCGTAAACGTTTTGACATTACTCGTATTATTTTATTTTTTTTTTTCATTAATATTGACTTGGTTAACTTTTATTGCACACTTTTGAATTTATTATGGTGTTAAATTCATATATTTGAAATTTGTCTTTACGTTAATTAGGGGTATTGACATCTGTCAGGTTTTTTAACAGTTCTACCTGAATGTGTCTTGATTTTCTACGCGGGTTCTTGTGGGTTGCTCTTTTTCGGGGTGTCTATTGAGATAGTGTCAAGAATTTTTTTTTTTTTTTTCAAAAACTCTTTCCCTTTTAATTCAGTTTTTTTACCATGCGCGACTACTGAGGTTGTCCTTGATTTACATGTTTATTTATCTTCTATTTGGTCTGATTCGACTTTAGATCCTTCAGAACTGGCTGCTGACGAGTCCGAATTGGAACTTTTAGAGGTGGTACTTTTTGTTGTATCACCTCCCAGTCCTTCGTAAATTTATACTCCCCTGTATGTAGAAGTTTTATTCCCTCAGTCCTCGCCTTGAGTTTTCAACTCGGGGGTTTTGAAAAATTCTTGAGAGCTTTGTAAGGAATCAAGCGTTTTTGCGGTGTTCCTTAATTGTTTGAAGACCATGTCTTCAGGGGGATGGGGCATTCTTTGCACAAAGGTCTCCCTCCATGAAGTCGACTTTTTAGGTTTGACTTTGGACACAGTTATATCATGATGCTGACCTTGCTGGTCATCATTGGGAGTTTTATTCTCGGGCTATGTACTTTGACTATTTTTAATGGGGAAATTAATTAAATCCATAGCTTCTCGCAGGTTTGTTTTAATTAAGACTTTTAGAGAAGTTTTCTTTACAGTAATACCTGGGGTTTCTACAGCTCTGTTTAATTCTTCCTGTAATGACAGGGGCCTTTCTATTGGTGTTGTGGGGGACACCATATCATCTGGACATCTTGTGGGGGGACCTGGGGTCTAGAGTCTATCTGGGAAAAATTGGGTTTTTGAGGATATTGTATAATCTAAATCTCCTGTGTTTGCCGATGAATTACTTTTTGGGCTTTTTGGTGTTCTTTTTCTTACTGGTGTTTGGAATTTTTTCTCTGGAACAACTAGACTTTCCATAGCCAAGAAATCTTCAAAGTTTTCTTAATCACTTTGCATTTCAAAATAACTTTGTTTAAAACTAAATGTTTTTAGCTCTGCCAGTCTTGACCTAGGGGTCTCATTTTCCGAATCTGACGAATCAGTAGAAGAGGGATGTGAAATCCATCTCTCTGGAAATTTGGCTGTTTTTATTCGGCTTACATGCGCCTTGTAAGTTTTTCCACTATCGGGGTTCTCCATTTTAAAGGTATATTCAGTATCTTACTTTTTGACTATTCTGTACGGACCAGAATATTTGTTTGAAAGTTTTTTTCCTTCCGTTTTCGCCTCGTTCCTTAGGTTCACAAAGTTTCCTATTGTGAAATCTATATACCAAATATCTGTGTTGTTTTGTTCTTTTTCTGGGTCTGTAATGAAATTTAAAAGTTCTTTCAACAATATTTTAAATTTTTTAATTGTCACGTATTTTAATTATCGTTTATAATCTTATTATTATTGTTAAAATTGAAGATATTCAAAAATATCAACATAAGGGATTCTAAAATATCGACCAAAAAATAAAAAAAATTGATTGTCGTTGGTTGTTTCGGAATAAGCAGTGTTTATTACGTTGGTTAAATAAAGTAAGAATTGATCCCAGTCGCTCCTATTTTCTTTAGTATAAATAATTATAACGTTCGAAAATATATTATTTCTGTTTTATATTTTTCCATTAGAGTGCGGACGGTACGGCGCGGTCACCATTTTCTCTATATTAATAAAAATCATTAAATCTTTTGTTATTTTTGCAACAAAATTGCTCCCATTGTCGCTCAAAATTTTATTAAGAAAGCCAAATTGTAAAAATAATTTTGCTAGTGCCTTACTTGTGGCATAAGCACCTTGATTTTTTAATGCTTTTTCAAAAGTAAATCCGGACAAATGATCTACAACCAAAAGAATACACGTATGGCCTCTGCTGGAAACAGGTAAGCCTCCACTTGTCTCATACAGGTCAAAGGAGATAATATTGAAGGGGTACTTTACGACTGGTACCCGTCCCATTGGGTGATTTGGATAAGCTGGGGGGATTTTTCTCAAATTACATGCTTCGCATGTACTTAAAAATTCTTTAAGTTTTGTCAGTGCCGAGTGTACATAAAAGTATTGTTTTAACTTATGGAACGTTTTCATAACTCCTAAATGTCCACCTGTGTCTGAATGAAAATATTCAAATCCAGGCCCTATCAAGTTTTGTGGTAATACAGGTATTATCGAGGTTTGGTTTCTATTTGTCTCAGCAGTCACAATCCTACACAGTATTTCTTCATCAAGGTCTTAGCAAAAATTATCCATCTCTTGTCTAATAGTTTTGAATTTATCCGGTAACTCATCATCATTCACAAAATAATCAATTAGTGCTATGCATATTTCGTATTTTTTTTTCTTTCTTTTTATATTTTCCAAAGATAAGGAATAATATTTAATCTTATTTTCTTTTCCTGCGACTTTGTTGTTCTTTCATCCATGTTTACTTTTAGCATTAATAGCATTAACTTCATTTTCTTCAGTGTCCGGCGGACTATTTCTGGATATCTACTCAAAAAGTCGCAAGCCACGTATTGTATTCCTTTTAAATGTTCTAATTCATAATCTAGGTCTTGGAGTTTCATAATCCATCTAGCTAGAATGCCCGTGGGGTTTTTAAATGTGCACAGGTACTGCGAGCTTTTATGGTCTGATCGTAATATAAATTTTCTACCAATTAAATAATGCCTAAATTTGTCCAAGTGGTAGATAATAGATAATAATTCTAAGTTTGTGGCGGAATAACTGCTTTCGCCCTTTGATAAAGTTTTACTTGAATAGCACATAACTTTTTCTATTTGTTGAGGTGGTCCCTTTCGAGGGTTAGAATTTGCGACAAGGATGGCGTGCGAAAAAATAGCACAAAGGCCCTGCGATAGATTATCGGTGGTAGTGAAGAATTGTCCGTTTTTGAAATCAGTTCTCTATAAAATTGTATTAGACAAGAGTAACTTCGTGAGTTTGTCTTGTGAAGTTCTAGCTTCATGAGTCCAGGTAACCTCATGGGAGTGTATTGTCGTTAATTCTGAGAGGGGTTTCGTAATTTGGGCATAATTGCGTACGAATTTTCTAAAGTAGCCAGTAAGGCCTAAAATTCCCCTTAATTCTTTCATAGTTCTGGGGGGCTTGAGGTTTTCAACACATTTTATTTTATCAGGGTCTGAGGATATCTTTACCTGGGTTACTACTACTCCTAAAAATTTAATTTTGGATTGAAATAAATTTACTTTCTCAGGCCGGCATTTTAAATTGCCTTGCCTGAACTTCTCGAACACCTCAGCTAAAGCTGCCAAGTGTTGCTCAGTGTTTTCCCCCTCGCATATAATATAATCAACAAAATGAATTATATTCCTTAATCCTCTCAACAGGTGCAATAGGGGTCTACATAACGCGCTTGAACTTGTTTTAAGCCCAAATGGTACTCTTAGGTAGTCGTAATATCCATATTCGGATTCTGAAAATACAGTTTTATGGATATCCTTTTTGTCTATATTCAATTGGTGATAGCCTTGGGTAAGGTCTAAAGAGGTAAAAATTTTGTTTTTGCTTGAAATTGAGTCAAGAGTTTTATCTATTCTTGGTAGAAGAAATTTATCGCTAACTACTTGTTTGTTGAGAGCCCAATAGTCTATTACGAGTCTAAGATCTCCATTCTTTTTTGGTACTAGGAATACTGGTGCGCTATACGGACTTATACTTAGGCGTATGATTTCGTTTCTTTCTAATTCTTGGATTTTATTTTTTAACCACTCTTTGTGCTTATATGCTACACGATATGGCTGTTTTGCTACGGGATTACCAGTCGTTAAAAATTAATTCTGATAAAATTGAATAATCCCGATAGAATCTTAAGATGCAGAAAATAAATCCTTAAAATTCCATAATAATTCGCATAATTTTTTCTTAAGTTCCATATCCGTAATATGATCCATTTTAAATTACTTTAAAAATTGCGATTTAGTCAAAGGATATTCGTTATTTGAAGTTTTAATAACTTTAACTATGTTTCGTCTTTAATTTCCCCGTGTATTTAAATAATTTTCCGTTAAAACCTCGATTTGTACTAAACAAGTCACCTTTTTAATTGTAATTGTATCGTTTTCATGGTTATTGGTTACCCAAATAAAACCTTCCACTTTGTCATAGGATATAATCTGGTCCTCACATAACAGATTTTCAGGTATTTCAGACGGTGTCGCAAACCATATTTCTGATTTTCTAGTTATTTGATGGATCAGTTGTGATATCTGAATTTTTTGCATCGGTTTGGGAGGGACTTTTGTTTTCTTTATCGCAAATCCGTAATATTTTTCTTTGTTTTCATTGTTTATTAGATTCATATTGGTGCGATGCTGCGCCATTGCGGCATCTTGTGGAGTCACGTTGGGTTTTTCTATATTTTTCCACCATTCCACTATTTTTTTAATTTCGTTTGACCTTTATTGTCGCATATCTCCTTTTTTTATTTTTGCAGATTCTATACTGTTATTATTTAAATTTACTTGATTTCTGCGATCTCTCTCAGGATAATTGAACAAATTTCCAATTATGCTCTGTCTTTGTGAGACATGGGGTTCAAAATACTTCGACATTATACAACTAGAAATTTTGTTTACTGTTATGTTATCTTCGTAACCTCTGTTACGATTTCTTAAGTTAAAAATTTTTTCCCCCACCTTAACTGGGTATACAAGCTTGTCATGGGCTACGTCTAATAATATTCTATTTGACCTTAGGAAATTTGCCCTTATAATAGCTTCATATGGGAGATTGTCACATATAATAAAATTTGTCATTAAGGTTCTGTTGTCTCTTTTTACGTTTAGACAAATTGACCTTTTCGAGTTTAATTTATGACCTGTAATACTTGTTAAATTGGGAATATTAGTGTTCTTTTTTTGCCTAATGTGCAGAGTTAGTGTGTTAAATACGCAAGAGTTTATGATATTGATAGTAGCACCATTGTCAACCAAGTCCGTAAAGTAAACGTTTTCTACACAAAAACCATTAAATATAGGTAACTTGTTAATAATATCACTACAAGAAGGCACTAGTATTGTTTTGGACCTATTAAATATCCCTGGCACCCTCCGGGTCCAACCTATGTTTCTGAGGGGCCTGAAGCGTTTCCCTGAGAATTTATTTCATTTTTCGGTGCCTGTAATAGATATTCTGACGTATTAGGTTCCTTAGGCATATTTAAGTGATTTACGTCTGCCTGTCTTCGCCATGTATTATTATGGTAACGTGGATGTCTCGTGTCAGTGCCGTTTGCTGGCGCTGTTTGCCAGTGCTGTTGGCTTGTAAAATTTTCATTTCTCATCGGCAAATTTTCATGATTTTTCATGACTCGCCTTGGCGAGTATTTGGGTTTTCAAACCGGTAATTAATTTGCCTGTTGGGGAAAGGGCTATACAAATCTGGTTGGTATGCATTATAAGGTACTGATTGGCGCAATCCCCCCTGGCTATAGCCTATTGAACGACCGGTGCTAAAATTTGTTCTTCTGAACAAATGGTTACCGTAATTTTGCGTATTACCGACAGCATTTCTTGGTATGGGATTGGTGACGTAGTGGCACTCTCTTGCTATGTGGCCAACACGATTGCAGTTATAGCACCTTATTATTGTAGGGTTAATGGACTGAAAACGTACTGTTTTCTGCCTAGCGGGTTCTGGCGTTTTGTTTCTTTGTGCTACTGGGGAGTTATCCCTTGAAAAGAAATTGGGGGATGCTTGATCGCCCTTGAGGATTAGGTTCGCGTTTGAGTCGCCTAGGTTATTTATTTTTGCATTACTATGATTAGCAACCATTTTATCAACTTCGATTAGTCGCTCTACCTCTTAGACTGCAAGATTCAACGTCTAAATATTCTTGGATATTACTACTCTATATAGTTTTGGGGGTAGCCCTTGCAAAAAGGAATTTAGTATGACTTTTTCATACAGTTGTCCAGAACCACTTCCGTATTTTGCTTCTACAGAAATGCGTATATTATCCAGATATTCCCTTATATTTTGTGAAAAATCAAAGTTCACTACTCCATGTTTTAATTTATTTATTGAACTGGTTTCTATAAATCTCTCTTTGAATGCTTTTAACAAGTCATCAACTGTATTTATTGGCAAGTTGGCGTTATTTCCTATGGTATGCTCGACCTGTTTTAGAAAGGTTAAGGCCTGGCCTCTTAATCGTAGTAGGAGCATGTCTTTTAACGCTCCAACGTCTGTTTTTGTTAATTGTACAAACTGGGTCAATTGTATATTAAATTCGTCAATATTTGATTGACCAGTGTATTCCGGGATAGATTTTGCAATCTCTATATTTTTTGCGACTAACTTTTGCACTATTAGTAATTCATTTAGATCGTCCATGTTTTGTTTTTTTGCGTTTATATCAACTTAAAATTTTACTTAACCTATTTTGGGGTAGGCTATTATCTCCTATGAGATATAAGGGGTTCCCTGTCGTAGCCTAGTGGTTATAGGCCTAATCAATTTTCTTATATGTCTGTATCTTTCCAAAAATTAAATTTGAATTACAAAGTTTAAATATCCTAACTAGTTCGCAGTTTTCCTCCAATTTCTGACACGCACCATGTGTTATGTAAAGATTTTACTAGTAATTAAGGATTATTGAACTATATGTTTTGACGTCTCAGATCTTTGTTTTAACGGCACACTTAGATCTGACTTCAAGAGATACGAATTATTTTAGGCTGGCAGGGGTTAGAAACTCTTTCTAAGCTGTTGCGATGACAACTTTTGATGCTTGTAGGAATGAAAAAGCGTGGCCTCTTCTTCTCGGACTATCTGGAGATCAGATTCCTTTGGGAGCATTTACCTTGGAGACTGGCGAACTAATTACCTATTATCGGACTAGACTCAGACATATAAGAGAAACAAACACATGTAAAAAGACAATAGATTTATTGAACTTACATGCTTAGTTGTACAGCAACGGGTCACTTCAATGACAATAATGGTGACCGAGATTATTTGCGGTACTAACCGTTTCAGGTCTCAATTGAGATTAAAATTAACAAACGCATTTACCCCACTCCCAAACGCAGTTCTTTCGTCCTGCGCTCTAGGGGCTGGCTGCCATTGGCTCACGTGCCCCAAGGACGGGAATCCTCGTCCAATAATATCTTAAAGATATTTCAGATGATTCAGGATTTCACACGGTTTTTTGCCTTTTAAACTTCCTTATAAATGTTATGCATTGGATTTTTTTTGCTACAATTTTCTTAGCGAAATTCGAACGACTAGCGCCGTTGTCTGACTGAAGCTAGAAATGCAATTTCTCTTTTTGCTGATTAAGGACTTTTCATTTTTGCGACTAGATTTAGCTTAATTATAAGAAATTGGAATTATCTTTAGAAAGGAACTTTATTTTGGTATTTCAAATACATCACATCTTACTCATGGTACATAAACTCTTAACTAAAACTAAACTAAACTAGAGCTTCAACAAAAACTCTAAACTAAGACTCCAAGCTAAAACTTTAAACCCTTAACTATAACTAAACTAAACTTCAACTCTAAGTAAAAATATAATATTAGAATATAATGTATAACTATAAAATATTAAATAAAATATAATATAACTACAACA
This sequence comes from Artemia sp. Qi Xiang Cuo, assembly GCF_049724085.1. Classification (NCBI taxonomy): domain Eukaryota; kingdom Metazoa; phylum Arthropoda; class Branchiopoda; order Anostraca; family Artemiidae; genus Artemia; species Artemia sp. Qi Xiang Cuo. The sequence continues at coordinate 56,674,507 of NC_142812.1, forward strand.
ACTCTAATCTAAGAATATAAGGTAAAACTCTAAACTCTTAACTAAAACAAAACTAAACTAGAAATCTAAGTAAAACTCTAAGCTAAGACTCTAAGCTAAAAACTCTAAACTCTAAACTATGACTAAACTAAAATTCAACTTCAACAAAAACTCTAAGCTATGACTCTATGATAAAACTCTAAACTCTTAACTAAACTAAACTAGAACTCTAACAAAAACTCTAAACTACGACTCTAAGTTAAAAACTCTAAATTCTTAACTATAACTAAACTAAACTTCAACTCTGACTATAAATCTAAGCTAAGACTCTAAGCTAAAACTCTAACCTCTTAGCTAAAACTAAACTAAACTAGAAATCTAACAAAAACTCTAAGCTAAGACTCTAAGCTAAACTATAAACTCTTAACTAAAACTAAACTAAACTAGAGCTTCAACAAAAACTCTAAACTAAGACTCTAAGCTAAAAAATCTAAACTCTTAACTAAAACTAAACTAAACTAGAACTCTAACAAAAACTCTAAGCTAAGACTCTAAGCTAAAATTCTAAACTCTTAACTAAAACTAAACTAAACTAGAACTCTAACTAAAACTCTAAGCTATGACTCTAAGGTAAAACAACAAACTCTTAACTAAAACTAAACTAGAACTCTAACAAAAACTCTAAGCTAAGGCTCTAAGCTAAAAACTCTAAACTCTTAAATAAAACTAAACTAAACTAAAACTCTAAGCTAAGTCTCGAAGGTAAAACTCCAAACTCTTAACTATATCTAAAATAAACTATAAATCTAAAAAAATAAATAGGAATCTTATCTATTCTAAAACTATAAACTATGATATATAGATACAATAAACATAATCTCTAAGAAAAACTCTCCGATAAGAGTCAAATGTAAAATTCTAAAACCTAAAACAAAAACTAAACTAAACTAGAACTTCAACAAAAACTCTAAGCTAAGACTCTAAGCTAAAAACTCTAAACTCTTAACTAAAACTAAAATAAACTAGAACTCTAACAAAAACTCTAAGCTAAGACTCTAAGCTAAAATTCTAAACTCCTAACTAAAACTAAACTAAACTAGAACTCTAACCAAAACTCTAAGATAAGACTCTAAGGTAAAACACCAAACTCTTAACTATAAGTAAACTAAACTAGAACTCTAACTGAAACTCAAAGGTAAAACATCAAACTCTTAACTAAAATTAAACTAAACTAGAAGTCTAACAAAAACTCTAAGCTAAGACTCTAAGGTGAAACTCTAAACTCTTAACTATTACTAAACTAAACTAGAACTCTAACAAAAACTCTAAGCTAAGACTCAGCTAAAACTCGAAACTCTTAACTAAAACTTAACCAAACTATAACTTTAAGTAAAACTCTAAGCTATGACTCTAAGCTAAAACTCTAAATTCTTAATTGTAACTAAACTAAACTTTAACTCTAACTTAAACTCCAAGCTAAGACTCTATGGTAAAACTATAAACTTTTAACTAAAACTAAACTAAACTAGAACTCTAAATAAAACTAAGCTAAGACTCTAACCAAAAAACTCTAATCTCTTAACTAAAACTAAACTAAACTAGAACTCTAATTAAAACTCTAAGTCTAAGCTAAAACTCTAAACTAAAACTAAACTAGAACTTCAACAAAAACTCTAAACTAAGACTCTAAGCTAAAAACACTAAACTATTAACTAAAACCAAACTAAACTATAACTCTAACAAAAACTATAAGCTGAGACTCTAAGTTGAAAATATAAAATCTTAAGTAAAACTAAACTAAACTAAAACTCTAAGGTAAAACTCCAAACTCTTAACTATAACTAAACTGAACTAGAAATCTAACAAAACTTTAAGCTAAGACTCTAAGCTAAAACTCTAAACTCTTAACTAGAACTAAACTAAACTAGAACTCTAACAAAAACTCTAAGCTAAGACTCTAAGCTAAAACTCTAAACTCTTTACTAAAACTAAACTAAACTAGAACTCTAATTAAAACTCTAAGTCCAAGCTAAAAATCTAAACTGAACTATAACTTCAACAAAAAAACTCAAAACTAAGACTCTAAGCTAAAAACTCTAAACTCTTAACTAAAACTAAACCAAACTAGAACTCTAATAAAAACTCTAAGATAAGACTATAAGCTAAAATTCTAAACTCTTAACTAAAACTAAACTAAACTAAAACTCTAAGCTAAGTCTCTAAGGTAAAACACCAAACTCTTATCTATAACTAAACCAAACTAGAACTCTAACAAAAACTCTAAGCTAAGACTCTAAGCTAAAACTCTAAACTCTTAACTATTACTAAACTAAATTAGAACTCTAACACAAACTATAGGCTAAGACTCTAAGATAAAACTCTAAACTCTTAACTAGAATTAAACTGAAGTAAAACTATAACAGAAACTCAAAGCTAAGACTCTAAGCTAAAAACTCGAGACTCTTAACTATAAATAAAATAAACTAGAACTCTAACACAAACTCTAAGCTATGACTTTAAGGTAAAACTCTAAACTCTTAACTATAACTTTACTAAACTATAACTTTAACTAAAACTCTAAGCTATGACTCTAAGCTAAAACTCTAAATTCTTAACTATAACTAAACTAAACTAGAACTTTAACTAAAACTCTAAGCTAAGACTATAAGGTAAAACTCTAAACTCTTAACTAAAACTGAACTAAACTAGAACTCTAACAAAAACTCTAAGGTAAGACTCTAATCTACAACTCGAAACTCTTAACTAAAAATTAACTAAACTACAACTTTAAGTAAAACTCTAAGCTATGACTATAAGCTAAAACTCTAAATTCTTAACTGTAACTAAACTAAAACTTCAAATATAAGCTAAGACTCTATGGTAAAACTCTAAACTCTTAACTAAAACTAAACTAAAGTAGAACTTTAACTAAAACTCTAAGCTAAGACTCTAAGCTAAAAACTCTAAACTCTTAATGAAAACTAAACTAAACTAGAACTCTAACAAAAACTCAAAGCTAAGAGTCTAAGCTAAAAAACTCTAAACTCTTAACTAAAACTAAACTAAACTAAAACTCTAAGCTAAGACTCTAAGCTAAAGCTCTAAACTCTTAACTATATCTAAATTAAACTAGAACTCTAACAAAAACTCTAAGCTAATACTCTAAGGTAAAATTCAAAACTCTTAAATATATCTAAACTAAACTACAACTCTAACTAAAGCTCTGAGCTAGGACTCTAAGCCAAAACTCTAAACTCTTAACTAAAACTAAACTAAACTAGAACTTCAACAAAAACTCTAAGCTAAGACTCTAAGCTAAAATCTAAACTCTTAACTAAAACTAAACTAGAACTCTAACAAAAACTCTAAGGTAAGACTCTAAGCTAAAACTCTAAACTCTTAAGTAAAACTAAACTAAACTAGAACTCTAACTAAAACTCTAAGCTAAGACTCAAAGCTAAAAAACTCTAAACTCTAAACTAAAAGTAAACTAAATTAAAACTCTAAGCTAAGTCTATAAGTTAAAACTACAAACTCTTAACTATATTTAAAATAAACTAGAACTCTAACAAAAACTCTAAGCTAAGACTCTAAGCTAAAAATCAAAACTCTTAACTATTACTAAACTACAAACTTTAAGCTAAGACTCTAAGCTAAAACTCTAAACTCTTAACTAAAACTAACCTAAACTAGAACTTCAACAAAAACTCTAAGCTAAGACTCTAAGCTAAAAACTCTAAACTCTTAGCCGAAACTAAAATAAACTAGAACTCTAACAAAAACTCTAAGCTAAGACTCTAAGCTAAAATTCTAAACTCTTAACTAAAACTAAACTAAACTAGAACACTAACTAAAACTAGATGGTAAGACTCTAAGATAAAACACAAAACTATTAACTAAACCAAACTATAAATCTAACAGCAACTCCAACTAAAACTCTAAACCAAGACTCTATGGTAAGACTGTAAACTCTTAACTAAAATTATACTAAACTAAAACTCTAGCAAAAAATCTAAGCTAAGACTCTAAGCTAAAACTCGAAACTCTTAACTAAAACTTAACCAAACTACAACTTTAAGTAAAATTCTAAGTTATGACTCTAAGCCAAAACTCTAAACTTTTAATTGTAACTAAAGTAAACTAGACCTATAAATAAAACTCTAAGCTAAGAATCTAAGATATAAACTCTAATCTATTAACAAAACTGAACTAAACTATAACTTTAGCAAAAACTCAAGGATATTACTAGAAGATACAAAATTCTTAAATTTCTAACTAAATACAAGCAAAGCTAAAAATCTAAGCTAAGTCTATAAGGTAAAACTTCAAACTCTTACATATAATTCAACTAAACTACATCTGAAGCAAAAACTATAAGCTAATACTCTAAGCTAAAAAACTCTAAACTCTTAACTAAAACTAAACTAAACTAAAACTTCAACAAAAACTCTAAGCTAAGACTCTAAGCTAAAAACTCTAAACTCTTAACTAAAACTAAAATAAACTAGAACTCTAAAAAAACTCTAAGCTAAGACTCTAAGATAAAATTCTAAACTCTTAAATTAAACTAAAATAAACTATAACTATAACAAAAATTCGAAGCTAAGACTCTAAGCTAAAAAACTCTAAACTCTTAACTAAAACTAAACTAAAGAAAAACTCTAAGCTAAGACTCGAAGGTAAAACTTTAAACTCTTAACTATATATAAACTAAACTAGAACTCTAACCAAAACTTTAGGCTAAGACTCTAAGCTAAAACTCTAAACTCTTAACTAAAACTAAACTAGAACTTCAACAAAAAACTCTAAGCTAAGACTCTAAGCTAAAAACGAAACTCTTAAATATTACTAAACTAAACTATAACTATAACAAAAACTCTATGCTAAGAATGTAAGCTAAAACTATAAAATCTTAACTAAAACTAAAGTAAACTTCAACTCTAACTAAAACTCTAAGCTAAGACTCTAAGGTAAAACTAAACTTTTAACTAAAACTAAACTAAACTTCAACTCTAAGCTAAGTCTCTAAGGTAAAACTTCAAACTCTTAACTATAACTAAACTAAACTAGAACTATAACAAAAACTCTAAGCTAAGAATTTAAGCTAAAACTCTAAACTCTTAACTATATCTAAACTAAACTAGAACTCTAACAAAAACTCTAATTTAAGACTCTAAGCTAAAAACTCTAAACTCTTAACTATAACTAAACTAAACTTCAACTCCAACTAAAAATCTAAGATAAGACTCTAAGCTAAAAACTAAACTCTTAACTATTACTAAACTAAACTAGAACTCTAACAAAAACTCTAAGCTATTACTCTAAGGTATAACTATAAACTCTTAACTATAAATAAACTAAAATTCAACTATGACTAAAACCCTAAGCTAAGACTACAAACCAAAACTCTAAACTTTTAAATGATAATAAACTGAACTTCAAATATATAAAACACTATAAGCTAAGACTCTAAGCTAAAACTCTTAGCTATAACTTAACTAAACTATAACTCTAACTAATACTGTAAAATAAGACTCTAGGCTAAAAACTCTAAACTCCCATCTATAACTGAGGGAAATTTCAACTCTAACTAAAACTAAGCTATAACCCTATGCTAAAACTCTATGCCAATGGGTTAAAGAAAAAACCTAAAAAATGTTGGATAATTTCTAAGTCTAAAAAATTCAGTCTGAAAAAACTTTAAAAAATTCAATAAGCAAGGGGAATGGAAGGCCTCGGTGGGGCTTTGGGGGCGCGGGGGGGGCGGGGGACCTTTGGGGACCGGGGGCTTCCTTCAGGGATGGGATAGGGGGATCGGAGTCCTTTGGGAGCCCGAGGGACCTTTGGGGGCCGGGGGGTTCCTTCGGGGTTGGGTCAGGGGGATCGGAGCCCTTTGGGGTTGGGGTAGGGACCTCACGACACTGTTCAAATGGAACTTGTGTATTATAACGACCACAGAGTTTCACCCTCTTCTAAAACATCTTCTAAAATCATCTTTTAAAATGTCTCTAACTGTTTCGCTGAAATAATTCCTTAAAATGTCTAAAACACTTTCGCCCAAATAACCCCTAAACGTAATTTCTGCGTCTTCTCTTTGTTTTTGACATCCCTGCGCTGTCACATTCGAAATTACTTGGAAACCCTTTCCAGCGTTAATCTCTTCATCTCATAATGTTCCTAGCTTCACTATTAAGGTTTCGTTAGAATATCAATTTATCTCTCCGACTTAAAGATCAATGAAGCCGTATTTAAAAATAGAATATTAATTTATATCTTTAGAGTCCTGTATAATTCCTAGGGAAACAAGTGATGTCATTTATAATTCCCTTTCGTGAATCAATAATCCCTCTTAGAAACAACAAATTAAATCCCCTGTCTTGAATCAATAATTCCCCTTAGAAAAAACAAATTAATTCCCCTTTAGTGAATCAATAATTCCCTTTAGAAACAACAAATTAATTCCCCTTTCGTGAATCAATAAATCTCCTTAGAAACAACAAATTAATTCCCCTTTTGACACGTGATCCTGTTTCCTATTCCTGGATCTTAACATTCGCCCCGAGCGTGCACGTGGCCAAACAACAACAACAAAGCAATTGATCTTGAACGAAGTGTCATTGACCCTATCCCCGTTAGACTCAATAATCCAGAAAACATCCACCAAAGTGAGAAAAACCCTGTTTTTCATTCTCACTGACAAAAACCATAAAACAGACATAAATTGATGTTGACATCCATGAAAAACATCAAATAAATTGACCAACACTAATAACCGTCCAAGAAACATCCATAAAAGTGAGAAAATTCCTGTTTTTTCAAGTGAGAAAAATCCTGTTTTTTCATTCTCACTGACAACAAACCATAAAAACATGCATAAATTATGTAAAAAAGTTGTAGGTGGCAGCAGGGGTGAGGGGTGGGATCAATAGGGGCCATTCTACTCAGTTGAACGTAAAAGATTTTCTAAAATATAGAAGCAGTTTCAGTTTTCTAGTATTTTTGTCTTGTTAAAGAAGTGCTAAGCCAGTATGGTTGCTAAAACGATGTATAAACTAAAATAGGATAAAAAACAAAAATACAAAAGCAAAACAAATGTTGGCCCATCAACGCCTTTTGAAAAAGAAACTGCCACTTTAAAGCGCTAGTTTTGGTACCCCTCTTTCCAGGGGCATCCTGAGGCTCATTTTATGGGGGGGGCGATCTTCGTAAATTTTACCGAATCGCTACCTGATTTATGCCGAATTTTCTGCAGAAATCAAGAATTTTGCTAAATTTCGGCCGATTTTGCAAAATTTCTGTCGAAATTTACCGAACGCCGAAAATGTTGGGGGGCAGGCCCCCCTCGTGACGCCCCTGCCTGTTTCGGAGAGTCTAGTAAGCATATCTGAGTAAGTATTTAAAGAGAGTTGTTTATTTACTCGATCTTCGAGTTTTGATCCCCTTTTGGCAAGCTAGGTTCGTAAGTTTTGCTTTTCGTGCTTAAAAATATACATTCGTTTTTAGCATTTGTTATTCAATTTTAGCATTTACAAGAAAGTGGGGAAGATGATTCCGATCATTCTGACTTATCAGATGATGAATTACCTGATCTGTTTATTCCTGGTGATGCTAAGGATACATGCGTTCTTGAGGTAAGAATTTTTTTCTTGTTATTACTTTTCTTGCGCTTTTCAAGTTTTTTGGCTTATGAATTCACTGGACTAACTCAACTACACGCTACAAAGGACTATACAACTTCAGCGTAAAAAGTAAGGGGCTGAGTAAGGGGCAGCCACCCTCGTATATGGAACAGTCTCTGTTATTTCTAAGTTTTAACGTCGCTCTTTACTTTCATTGGAAAAAAAAATGTTTGTTTTTTAGTTGTAGAAAAGGTGGCCATGTTTGGTCTTGGTTTTTGATCAGATAGGATATATTTCTGGTTCATCGCTAGACCCCGATTCCCAGATTTTGCCAGTATACTCCGGGAACAAAACCTGTGCGTAAATAAATCAAAAGACGCTATGCGCACCAGAGTTTTCAAATATCCTGCAATATTCTCGAATGGCTTCGTGGTCCAGGTTGAAATTTTCAGGAAGACTTTGGATGAACCTCAAATTTTGACCTAGGGGATGGGGCAGAGGTAAATTGAAAGACATTGTATATCTAGGTCATCGAAATTGCATATTTGTAATATTTTGGGAATAGCTTGGGATTTGAAGTTAAAACTTAAAGACACTATCTGGGAGAACGGGGCAAGGGAACTTCACATATTTGTGTGTATGTGGGGGGGGGGGAGGCAGTTAAAAATTTTTGCCTCCGATCTACCAAAATATTTTTGCGCTTTGAGCTCCTATGGGAATTGTAACCTCTGGAAAATTAAATAGTGTGATTCACGAAAAGACAATTTGCTTTTCCAGGTTGATAAAATCGTGATGTTAAATATATTGGGAACGGATTCGGGTTTTATGTTGCAACTTTCAGAAATGGATTAGGGAAGAGGGAGATGCAAGTTGACATAAAACTATGACTTGGGAGAGAGGGTATACCTAAATCCAAAAGACACTGAGTGCATAAGGGTTATCATATCTGGAAAATGTTGGAAACAGGTCGGAGGGTGTATTTGAAACGTTCAGGTTATCAAAACAGCATATCTGTAATATCTTATGAACGTCATGGAAAATGGATTTGAAACTTTCAGTTTCTGTTGAGAAAAGAAAGGGGAAGGCTTTCTTTTCTCGACTCCTATGAAACTTGTAATCCATGCACAGTTTAGTATCAAGGTCATTCAAAATACACTACATAATGCCAAGTTATAAAAACAGTGCATCTGTAAATGTCTTGGAAATGGCTAGGGGTGTCAAGTTAAAATTGTTCGGGGAGTGTTGATGGGGGAAGGGGGAACTGGACGTTTAACCGTGACTTAGGAGACAACAGTTAAATCAAATGGCATTATGTGTATTGAGGTTATCAAGATACCATGTCTGGAATAGCTTGAGAACAGCTGGTGGTTAAAGTTGAAATCTTTAGGTTGCGTTGGAAAAAAAGGGTGGAGGGGGCTTCCATTTTTGCAGAAAGGGGTGGTGGCTGCTAAAAATGTTATGTCTCCAATATACCTAAACATTTTTATATTTAACTCCCAATGGGAATTAAAATTTGTATTTATTAGAATTTATGTGGTATTTATTTTTAATTTCTGTTCGTTTTGGGTTGCAATTTCTCTTTGACACTAATTTATAATCGTTTTAAGAATGGATTATTATTAAAGTTTATTTATGCTAGTCCTAAATTTTATTTTGACTCTTTACTTTTATTTGAAAGACTTGTTTTCTGGATTTTTTTTTATATTTAGTTCCTTTTGTTTTTGATTGCCAAAATTTTACTATTGATTAATAGAAGTAATTCTTCTCTATTTTTTCGCATAAAAATTAAAGTTCAGGATTATAATTTAAATTCTTAAGTTGCATAAGGTGATCTGAGCGTTGTCTCTGACTGCATTCAATATAATTATTGTAAAAATTTTGTTCAATTTGAAATCAAGTTTCGGAACGGTTCTTGAAGAAAGGTTTCAATTCAACTGTAAGACCTTCTTAAGAGAATGTTCAAAAGGTTATAGAAGAAAAAGAGTATAACAGAGGAATCGTTCAGCTCTCTTTGTTTCTGACTCTTTAAACTCCTTGAAACTCCGGTTTGAAAAAGATGGCATTCTGACAATCTGGATGCACATAAAGTTTTTTATTCAGTTCGACATACCTCTCAAATTTCCCGAAAGTTTAAACTTAATGCCTACCATGTCTTTCTAAATATTCTCTAAAATTTTGGCTTAATACCCTCGCCGTTTCTGGGACATTGCACTCACCGTGCTGACAACCTGGATGCATATAGTATCTTTTGATTTAGTTCAACATCACCTCAGTATTCCTTGAAAATATTAATTAAATATCATTAGTCAGTTCTGAGATATTGTAGGCCGCTCAACAATCTCTGGAAGTTTCTACTTTATACCCGTAACTGCTCCTGATATATTTCGGACATGTCATTTTGACAACCTGGATGCATGTGATTTCTTTTATTTTAGTTCAATATTACACTCTATATTTTCTGAAAGTTTATCTTAATAATATTAGCCTATCCTGATGCATTGGAGATGCACCCTTCTCGAAATCGGGATACCGATAGTGTCTTTAAGTTCTGCATCTCCATCAAAAGTCTCTGAAAGTTTCAACTTAAAACCCTTACCTGTTGTTGATATATTGAAGATATATCGTATTCACAACCTGAATGCATATAGTTCCTTTGGATTTAGATTAAAATTTGCATTAGCAGTCTCTGGAAGTTTCAACTTAGCACCCTTAGCCGTCTATGAGATCAATATAGATACGCCCAGATACGCCCTTTTGACAACCTGGATGCGCTTGTGCGAAACCTCCCTCGACATTCTCTAGAAGTTTCAATTTAATAAATTTAGCAGTTTCTGAGATATGACATATAAGTTCCTTTGGTTACCCGTATGCAGATAGAGTCTTTTGATTTAATTCAACATTAGCCTCAAAATTCCCCAAATTTTTCAGCTTGATAACCTTAGCCGCTTTTGAGATATTACAGATGAGTCCTTTTTGATTACCTAGAGCAACTTAGAGTCTTTTGATTAAGTGCAACACCCTCCTCAAAATCTTCCAAAAGTTTCAAGTTGATGTACTTAGCATTTTTTGTGTACAGATACGTCCTTTTGAACACCTTGATTCAGGTAGAGTGTTTTGATTTAGTTTTACATCCCCCTCTATATTCTCTGAAATTTTAAACTTGATAACCTTAGTCATTCCTGAAATATTGCAGATAAGTCTTTTTGAAAACCTGGATGCAATTAGCGTCTTTTGATTTAGTGCAACGCCCCCTCAAAGTCCTCTTAAAGTTTCAGCTTGATGCCCTTAGTAGTTCCTGAGATATTACAGATATGCCCTTTTTGAGGTCCTTGGTGCAGATAGAGTCTCTAGATTTGGTTCAGCATCCCCCTTAAGATTCCTCAAAATTTCTAACTTAATAACATTAGTCATTCCTAAGAAATTGCTGATAAGCTCTTTTGACAACCTGGATACACTTAAACTCTTTTGGCTTAGTTCAACAGTATTCGTACCAACAGCTATAGTAGCAGTAGAAGTAGTACTACGAGTAGCATCAAAGTTACAGTCAAAATTGGAGTAGTAGTAACAGTAGTCGTAGTTGCAGGTAGTTGAAGATGCAGCCATAAACAGTAGCAAGTAGTCAGTATTGTAGTTGCAAGTAGTTATAATCGCAAGTAGTCACGGTTGCAAGTAGTTTTAGCCAAAAGCAGCGCTGTTGTAAGTAGTTACATTCGCAAACAGTCGCAGTCGCAAGTAGTCATATTCGGAAGAATTCATATTCGCTGTCTCAAGTAGTTGCAAGTAGTCGTACTTGCAGTTGCAATCGCAGTTATAGAAGCTGTGAAAGTTTCAGTATAATATTGCTAAGGTATTCCTAATTTATTGCAGATATACCCTTTTGATAACCTGGATACACACAGTGCTTTTTTATTTAGTTCAACCTTCCCTGAAGTTTTACCATAGTACTCTCAGACTTTTTGGACCCACCCAGGATCAAACGCTCCCCCGTTTCCCAATAATAGATCCTATAGGTAAGCAATGGACAAATTGCATAAATGACAACCGTCACTCCGAGGGCTTTGGGGGTCATGTCATCCCGGGGGGCATAGTTGTTTGACCTTTTGACTATTCTGAAGAAAATGCCTATCTAAAAATTTTGGTAAAGTGTTGAAAGGGGGCTACCTTAAAAGGGCAAGGAGGACGCAGGCTGGATGCTAGTTGCCCTCCAATCACTTTTGAACATCCTCCTCAACGTTTCCTGAAAGTTTCAATAGACTTCATCAGTTCCTCAGATATAAGAAATACGCTCTTTTGATAACCTAAACGCACGAAGTGTTCACCACAATTCCCTGAAGTTTCACCTTAATACCCTTGGCCTTTTCGTGCCCACCCAGGACCAATAATTCCCCCCTTTCCCGATAATAAATGCTACATGTAAACAATAGGCAAATTGCATAATTTATATTATAACCCTTGCCCCGAAGGCAGTGGGAGGTCTTGTCATCCCGAAAGCATAGCTATTGCTCCTTTTGACTGTTCTGAAAAGATGGGTATGTCAATATCTTGGTCAAGATTGAGGGGGAGGGGATTAAAAAGGGTGAAAGGGACTGGTTCCCTCTGATCACTTTTCAATATCCTCCTAAGCATACCCTGAAAGTTTTAACTTGATACCCTCAGCCGGTCTTGAGATGTTACAGATACGACCTTCTGATAGCCTGGTTGCACATAGTGTCTTTTGATTCAATTAAAGGTTCCACTTAATATTCCCTGAAATTTCACCTTCAGACCCTTATGTAAAAGATGGGCAAATTGCATAATTAACTACACTTGCCCTGAGGGCTATGAGGAGGATCATGTCATCTTCGGAGGTAATTTATTTGACCTTTTGAGTATTCTGAAACAATTTATATTTCAAAATTGTGATCTGTATTCAGGTAAGGGGGTATATATAAAGTTCGGGTCGGGGACTGGTTGCCCTCCAATCACTTTTCAATATCTCCTAAAAATGCTCTAGAACCTCCACCCTAATATCCTAAGCCTTTTTGGAGACCCAAGACCAAACATCCCTCCCTTATGTATAAAGAAACCCTTTATGTAAACAATAACCAACCCGCTTTAGTGGCGGTGGGGGTCATGTCATTCGCGGAAGCATAGTTACCGAACTTCAGACTATTTCGGACAATGTGGCTATCTCAATATTTTGATTGAACGCGTTGGGGAGGGTAGCTATGAAGGGCATAGAGTTTCGGTTACTATTGAACTGGGTCGCTCCTTACTTACAGTTCGTTACCACGAACTGTTTGAAATGTTTAAAAATCTTTATTTTTCTTTGAAAAACGTCTTTTTCGAAAACTTTTAATTTTAGCTAATCTACTAATAATCAGAAAGTTAACTGCTTTTTCGACGGTGAATTTTGAAAGTCTAAGCTTCAAAATAAAGTTCGTGTTTGAAAGTAGAAAGCTCGTGTTTGGTATTGTATATTTTCTACATCTACTAGTGATGCTGTATCTACGATTAATCCCTTAATTTGCTGATTTTCTATGCTAATTTTGAAGCAAAATTTCAATTTTGAAAGTAGAATTTAATGGTAAAATTCGCATGCGTTTGGTATTATATATATATTTTTTTACATCTATTAGTGATACTGTATTTACTAACAATCCCACAGTTTGCTTATTTTTTGTGCTAAATTTTGAATGCAAATTTCAAATTTTGAAAGTAAAATTTAATGGTAAATTTTGTATGTTTTTTGGTATTAATATTTTGTGCATCTACCAGTGATTTCATAGATTTTTTAGGGCGATTTATGAACGTAAATTTCATAATTTTGAAGGCTGAACTTGAAGGTAAATTTATATTTTGGAAGGCAAATTTTACATTTGTTTTGATATTCGATATTTTTGCCGTATCTACTTGTGATCGTTAGTTTGCTGATTCTTTCAATGTTAAATATTGAAGATTTTTCTTTTTTATTTTGAAGGCATGTTTTGAATTTATTTACATATATTATTATTTAAAATGATTGTTTAATATTATTTATAAATAAAATATTATTTATTTAAAATATAGATTGACGATCCTAGTGAGTTGGATATTGCATCAATATTAGCGGACGGGAGGCCTCCTATGACATTTTATTCTTGCACAACCGAGAAGCTACCTGGATTGAACTGGTCAAAACTTGAAAGTAATTATTTGTCATTCACTAGAGTGTGGCAAGGTAGAGGAGCTTATTCGTCGCAGAAACAGTTGGACGGGTGTTTCAATACTCTACTTCAGGTAAATTACTGGGTTTGATGAATATTTTGAGTAGTTTTAGTTGTGTTGCTCATAACATAGTTTGAAGTCGGTTTATTATTACTAACAGGGGACTTATTAATCTGGGTCGAGGATTAGGCCACGAAGATTCATTGCCTCTAAAAAGTTATATAGCATCATTAGTCGCTGGGTCGTTGGTGCCCCCCTCCCCCTGGTTGTGGTATTTTGAGATAGGGCTTGTTTATCTCTTTTTTCTCTTTATAGCAGACTCGTTCATGGTACTGTTAATGTGTCCACCTCTGTTTTACCCAATCCTAAGAAATACTCCCCTCGGTATGATTTTGGCAGCCATTGCTGGCTTCAATTGTTCCAATCCGAAGATGTAACCCACTCTTAGAAATCATATACTCCAGGTAGCGTGTTCCGTGGAACTGTCACAAGCATGTCGGAACTAATTGCACCATTTCTATGTTGATTTTTGTCAACAAAGCCCTTCTCAATTCAAGAATCTTTGAAAATTTCGCTAAAATTTGATCTGTACCAAGCGTGGCGGAACTGTGTGGCACACTCGGCGGCCCGAAATGTACACCAGGTGGCAGGAGGGGAGCAATCCCTTGATTTTGTGTTCTAACACTACTCCCCTTCTGTAGGTATACTTCATACAGCAGTAAAGTCAGTTTACAGCTTGTTCGGACTTGGCCAGTTTTTAACCCCCCCCCCACATTCAAAAATTGTCTGAAACTAAAAAATGTAGCTTTCCTAGTGCCTATATTGCATTTAATGTTTATTTTCAGTTACATTTCATTATCAATTGATGGCTACTCTGATCTCGAATTCAGTTAAAAGCTTCAAAAGGAATTTGTCTTTTCCCTTTGGTGGTTCTTCAGCCTATAGCAAGCCCGAAACATTTGAAGCTGATCGACGAAGGCATACATTTTTGGTCCATACCGTCCGTCCCAGCCATGATTGAAAAAAAAAATATTTGAAAAAGTTCTTGGAGCTTAAATATTTTGACCTCTCTGTAAAGTATAACCACTTTACAGAGAGGCCACACGAACATTTGAAGCTGATCCCATGAAGGCATATATTTTTGGTCCATATCGTCCGTCCCAGCCATGATTGAAAAAAAAATATTTGAAAAAGTTCTTGGAGCTTAAATATTTTGACCTCTCTGTAAAGTATAACCACTTTACAGAGAGGCCACACGAACATTTGAAGCTGATCCCATGAAGGCATATATTTTTGGTCCATATCGTCCGTCCCAGCCATGATTGAAAAAAAAAATATGTGAAAAAGTTCTTGGAGCTTAAATATTTTGACCTCTCTGTTAAGTGTAACCACAATATTTATACAAGTTTCTCTACAATAGATATTGTAGCACTGAAATTGTTTGATGGCTTGTTTGCAACACCTTCCTCTTAATGTCTTTTAAATTGAGCAAGGGCAACGTCCGCTTCTCTTGTGATTCCTCTCATATGACGTCCCTGACTCTTGTTTATCTTGAATAAACAAGAATAAACTTGTTTATCTTGAACATCATTATCAATGAATCTTGTTTAATTAAAGATGTTAAGAGTCATTTTCAAAATTGCCTTTAGAGCAATAGCTCTGAATTAAGAGTCCATTGTCCTCTACGATAAACAAGGGTTCCATGCCATTCGGAGGGTTAATGACCTTGAATTCTGTAATATTTTGCCTTTACTAAACTAGTAAATTTCAATTATTTTCGTTTATTTAATATATTTCTGTATTTTTTATGTATTTATGTTTCAATGTGAGCATTTTTCCGTCTTTTTATTTCTTTTTTTTTAACGTCACACTTATTATTTCTAGAAGAAGTCCTTAATCATCACCTCATTGACAAATACTATTGAAGTATGAATCATACTCTGTTTCTGTAAAAAGTAATTACATCTTTCACACCGTCATCTTGAATTTTTTTCTCTATTCTAAAGACACTCAGATATCCCTGTTACTAGCGTTTAAAAGGATACGGGTAATAAAGTATATAGGATTGTATGTGTCAGGTTTCTTAGAAACCAAAGAATCTTTTTGCCTCTGTCTCTTTTCCCATAGAACTCTTCAAAAAATTCCCTTTGGTCCAGATGTTGCTTTCTCTTCCGAACGCTTTCTAAATAGAAATTTTGAATGTTGTTTGCTCAACTGCTTTTTAAGCCTTTATCCCTAAAAGCTTGACTTTTGCCAGTCTAAGGACAGGATTTAATAGAAACTGATAATAAAGACTTATTAAAAAATGCTCAAAGAACAAAAAAAAAGAAAAAAAATGACTGTAAACTAGTTATTAAATTTTTTAGTAAAAGAAAATCCTAAAAAAAAATAATGAAAAACTGCTTCCTTTGTTAATGCTACAACAGACGCCCACTTGGAAAATCTCTACTTGACCAAAATTTTAGCACGAGGGCTGGTGTTAAGAGGTGTAAACTTGACGGGATAGCGTCGGAGGGGCCACGATCCCAATTTGGTCTTCTAGTTATAGAGGTCAAAAATCTAATTTTAAAAATAGCAAAAAAAACATCACCATTTCCACAGAAAAGCCGAGGGGAAATGGGATATGGGTTATCATTAATAATACACCTAATGGCATATCATCCTTCAAGAGCCGAAATACTGCATTTGTTTATTATCTACTTTTGATATCTACTTGTCATGTACTTTATATCTACTTTTGTGATCTATTGTTTGCTTGTTATCTACTTCTGTTATCTACTTGCTATCTGCTTTGTTATCTACTTTTGTGATCTACTATATGCCTGCTATCTTCTTTTGTTGTCTACTTGCTATCTGCTTTGCTATCTACTTTTTTGATCTACTGTTTGCTTGTTATCTAATTCTGTTATCTACTTGTTATCTGCTTTGTTTTCTACTCGCTATCTGCTTTGCTATCTACTTTTGTGATCTACAATGTGCTTGTTATCTACTTTTGTTGACTACTTTCTTGTGCTTGTGACAGGACCAGACGTTTCCTGCCTCACCCGGAATCTGAAATTCAGATGTTTCCTGGGAATTCCCGTGGTCTTTTATGTTGTATTACATTTTTGTTAGCCGTATACAATCGTTTGGCTTCAATTTTAGTAAAACTGGCATCCATTTTCAACTGAGGAGTTTTCGCTTGTAGCGGAAGTCAAATTAGAGAAAATAGAAGCGTTGCAGAAAGCTGGCAGAACTTAACGAAATCACTAGAATTTATACTAGTCTAATGAGCTCCGAGACATACAGAGGCGAAGGCGTCCCAAGCCATAATAAATATATAGCAATTCCAACATCAAAGCTGATTTTTTTAGAATTACGTTTTTCTCAGGTAGAATAATTATCCTCTGAAGGGATGAAAATTTTACTTTCTTGGTAAAAGTATTTTACATACTTTCTTCGGGAAAACGTCCGTTTTTTGGCTTCCGGGGTCGTATATGTCCCAAATGTGAGGCGGATATCCTATTAGTTACCAATATTTGCTTTTGTTAATGTACCAGGGACAGTGAAAGGGGACTTATTTTTTTTTTCTCGGGCTACGTGAAAAGTTCCACAATCAAATATATCTTAAAGCATAACAATAAAAGCCAGGTTTCCAATTTTCATGTAAAAAACTTCCCTATACAGTTAAGGAGTTTTTGCTTCCTGTGAAATTCCAAACAAGCTAAAAAAACAATAAAAAAGAAGCCAAAAACATATGGGTCTAAACAGCTTAACAAGTTGTAGCTTGCATTTGAAGGTGCAGTGGTATTTAGGAATCAACAGATTGTTAATGTTAAGCATTGTCAAATTTAGCGAATTGGTTTTGCCTCGGCATTTTCACGGTTCAACGTGGCGACACTGACGAAAATGTAATACTGCTCTAAAACATATTTATGAAACAACCAAAAGAAATTCCTCGAAAATAGCAGTGTTTAGGCATGAATAGAACTAAAAAGGTTTCGAGACGGAAAAAATGTTTATTTTGATGTTCTTGGTGTAAACATTTTGTAAGCGAGCAAGAGAGAGAGAGAGAAAAAAATCGCTATGGTTTCATTGTCTGCATTCTTGTTTCTTCAGTCCACTACTTCAAATAATATCTTTGAACAAGTGCTAGTCCTTTTGTTTCCGAGGTTCTTTATGGCCCACGGATGGGGGGGGGCGACTTTCAATTGAATTTAATTAAATTTTTGTATTTACTAATAAAAACATAACAACTAAATTACTAATAGTCGCCCCAAAAAAAGATAGAAAAAAGCACTTGCGACGGGGCGGCTACTTACATTTTTCAAACAAAAATTAATCAAACTAACAAAAAAATTAAATTAAATAAATAAAAAATAGATAAATAATTTCAGTGAATATGATTTACCAATATTTTTTCCTACTTTCAAGGTACCACAGAAATACATTTTTCAGGAGGATAAAAATACTTGGGATAAAAATGAACTTGGGTTCATTCTCTGCTTTTTTCACCTTCGTCAGAGTTCTTCGGGGAGTTTTTCGAGCACGTGTCCGCTCTTTTGAGTACCGGGATTCCCCATCGCTTGTGGAGGGTTCAAATATCTAGTGAATATTTTGTACAAATATTTTTTCTTCCTGATATTCAAAGAAAACATTTTGTAGGAGAGCAATGACAGCAAAAATTGCTTTCTGGTTCATCATATAATTTTGAATCGTTTTTGGTGAAAGTCCTTTGGATAATATCTTTGAGCCAGTTGTCCGTCCTATAAGGTCCTGGGCACTTTAAGGTTTTGAGTGAAAGTGCCTTGGATAATATCTTTTAGCCAGTGTCCGTCCTTTAAAACCTTAAAGCTGGCTGCTTTAAGGTTTTTGGTGAAAGTGCTTTAGATAATATCTTGGAGCCAGTGTCCGTGCTTAATGTGCTGGGTGCTTTAAGGTTTTTGGTGAAAGTGCTTTGGATAATATCTTTGAGCCAGTGTCCGTCCTATAAGGTGGTGTGTGCTTTATGGTTTTTGGTGAAAGTGCCTTGGATAATATCTTTTAGCCAGTGTCCGTCCTTTAAAACCTTAAAGCTGGCTGCTTTAAGGTTTTTGGTGAAAGTGCTTTAGAAAATATCTTGGAGCCAGTGTCCGTGCTTAATGTGCTGGGTGCTTTAAGGTTTTTGGTGAAAGTGCCTTGGATAATGTCTTTGAGCCAATGTCCGTCCTTTAAGGTGCTGGGTGCTCTAAGGTTTTTGGTGAAAGTGCTTTGGATAATATCTTTGAGCCATTGTCGGTCCTTTAAGGTACTTAGTGCTGTAAGGTTTTTGGTGAAAGTGCTTTGGATAGTATCTTTGAGCCAGTGTCCGTCCTTTAAGGTGCTGGGTGCTTCAAGGTTTTTGGTGAAAGTACTTTTGGATAATATCTTTGAGCCAGTGTCCGTTCTTTAAGGTGCTGGGTGCTTTGATGTTTTTGGTGAAAGTGCTTTGGATAATATCTTTGAGCCAGTGTCCGTGCTTTTTTTTGTTTTTTTGTCAATTTTTCTTTGTCAGCTCATATACGTTTTATGTTAAATTGTAAGCCGGTTAAAAGAACGCGGAGCTAAATTGTACCTTATTGGTTCTTCTGTGTGCAATTTTATGCCAATACACAAAAGCTGTGTTTGTGTCGAAAATTTTTTTTACCAGCTGTCCAAATGGTAAATTTTCAGGTAAATTTTTCAAAAATGTTTTTTTTTTCGAAAAAAAACTTTTTTTTCTCAGTGGTTGGACCCTTTTCTTCTGAATCGAATGTTGATATAGAAGCTCCCGAAAGACAAATTGGTATAGTATATAATAAATTTCTGGTGATTCTTTTTTTGTTATTTTTGTTATTTCTCTCTAGTGTTATTTTTATCGTTGCCAAATTTCAAATTTTCCCCATAAATCAGTTTTTATACGAAAAAGGTAAATGAGATCCAAGATTTTTCAGCAGATTCCACTGAACATTCAAAAACTTACCATTAGCGTAACTAGCGTTAAGGTGGCGAAGCAGCCCTTGAAATAAAGCTAAAGAATTAAAGATATTTAAATCAAGACAAAGGATATAACCCCCCGTTTTAACATTTTGTGAAGATACTCTATTTTGTATACACTAATATTTTATATAGTTAATTAAAAAAAGCTAATAATATGTTTATACCTAAATTGGAAAGTATTAGGGTTTCCAAAATGTTATACCGACTAAGATAAAGGAGGGGAATAAAAATGGCCCGAGTTTAGACTTTTTTGGCGATTATTCAAAATTTACTGTGCCCAGGTATTGATTTGTTTCCACAATATGCTTGCGATAGTTTGTATTCCAGGGTTTAGACAAAAGTGGGAAAGCAAGACTGCCACCACAAGTCATGACTGGCTGAATTTGCACTTTTGAGTCAAATGAAAAAAAGAAATATTGGAAAATCAGGCTAAAACCCAGGGAACACAGCGTCAAGATATAAGGAAGAAAATTCATATGAAATGTGAATTAGAAAAAACCCTCAATACTAGACAAAACAATAAACACGAACGACATAATTAAGAAAAAAGAATAAACATAAAATAAGCTGCTGTGCTATATCTTTCTGATAAATCTCTCTCTCTCTCTCTCTCTCTCTCTCTCTCTCTCTCTCTTTCTTTCCCCCTCTCTCTCTTTCCCTCTCTCTCTCTTTTTCTCTCTCTCTATCTCTCTCTCTCTCCCTCTCTTCCTCTTTTACTCTCTCTCTCTCTCTCTCTCTCTCTCTCTCTCTCTCTCTCTCTCTCTCTCTCTCTTTCATCTCTCTCTCTCTCTTTCTTTATTTCACTCTCTCTCTATTACTCTCACTCTCTCTCTTGTACTCTCTCTCTCTCTCACTCTCTCTCTCTTTCATCTCTCTCTTTATTTCACTCTCTCTCTCTCTCTTTTTGACTCTCACTCTCTCTTTTTTACTTTCACTCACTCACTCTCTCTCTCTCTCTCTCACTCTCTCTTTCTCTCCCTCTCATACCCATCTAGCTTCACCTTCCTCTGAGCCTCTGTACTATGCACTACAAAGCATGTTTGAATCGTTGGCTTTATCACTGAGTTATGCGTCAGAAAGGGGCAAATAAAACAATAACTTATCCATTTCTTGGGAACATAAAACGGCCTTACCTCGTAATGATACAAAGACGAATCTCTGCAAACAAAAGTGGGTTATATAGCATTGTCATGTTTCCTCGGCTTATATTAGGAAAAAACTTGATTTTATGTAAAATATGTCATCTCGTTTTTCTTCAAGATTGATTACCAATATCTAGTAGGAAGTTTAGTATCTAATATCTGAGGAAATTTAGGACATAGAATGTCACGTAGTTTATTCAAATGTTTTGAAAATTAAAATATCTCCAGTATTTATTATTTTTTATCATTTTACTTGTTTGCTATTGCAATAATCAAAATATTAAAATTGATTAACTTTTAAATGTCTTATCAATGTAATGAGATTTGCATGAAAACTAGGCTATAATCTCCTCCGCGTTTCAACGTTCTACATACTTATCTTGACGAGTCTTCTCACCCGGATAATAGTGTCCTAACATTCACTCCCAATAACACTTAACAGTTTTTCATATGTTCCACAAATATCACATGAATTTGAACGAACTATCATCATGCACTCACATATTGGACAAGAAGACAGGCTCTTTTTTCTAATATTTTCCCCATTTTCTGGAGGGGGAATTTCCACGGGGAAAATTTTTTACGGGGAGGGAAGTTTCCAGGGGGTGAACTTTTCAGGGAAAGTTTTCACTGGGGAATTTGCCAGAATTTCACTGGGGGTATTTGTTGAAATTGTCTGTATGTATCCTGCTTTCTCTGTGCCGGCTCAATTTTACGTGGGGATATGTTAATGGTAATTGTCCGGGGTAAATTTCACTAGGATTGAATTGTCTAGATGATGTTTCCGTCAGGAGGGAAGGAGGGGGTTTTTCCGTGAGGGTGGAACCTACATTTTCCACGCATACTATCTTCTTGCACTCACATATTGGAAAAGAAGACAGGCTCCTTTTTCTAATATTTCTAATTTGGGGTACTGGTTAAGAAAGCGGCGAACACGAGACAATTGTATAGGGGAGAAACTAGTCAAACAGGTCTCTTTAGAGAATTGGATTGCAAACCGTGGTTTGTCATTGTGTTTACAGTATTTAAACTTTTGTTTTTTGGGTTAAGGGGGAAAAAGGTACCTAGGCTAGGTTAATATGCTATGTTTTACCCCCACCTCCACCCGCTAATGTACAAATATATAGCCCGAATTTGTTTCTAAACTATTATATTTCTATCCTATTTTGTTTTATTTCATTAGCATTAAAGAAACTTCACTTATTGCTTGTTTACCGCTTTCTTAACCTGTACCCTAATTTGTTTCTTCATTAAGGGAAGTTTAGGATACAGAGTTGCCAGATTTCAAACAGTTCGTGGTAACGATCTGTAAGGAGTGACCTGGCTCAATATTAACCGAAAGTTTAAAAACGGAATTTTGATACCAGTAGATCAAACAGTTCGTGGTAACGGACTGTAAGTAAGAAGCGACCCGGCTCAATAGTAACCGTAACTCTAAAAAACGGAATTTTGATACCAATTGATACATCAAAAGAATCAGATTTTTATCCTGATTTCAAATATATAAATTTTATCAAGTTTAGTCTTACCCATCAAAAGTTACGCGAAACACCCCCTAAATGTCATGGAACTTTAATTAAGTTAAATAAAAAAAACAAGTTTTTTTAACTGAAAATAAGGAGCGACATTAAAACTTAAAACGAACAGAAATTATTCCGTATATGTAAGGGGCTGTCTCCTCCTCAATACTTCGCTCTTTACGCTAAAGTTTTTTATTGTTTTAAAAAATAAAGTTGTGTGACAGATTCAAACTTAATGGAATTTATATATTTGAAATTAGCATAAAAATCAGATTCTATTGATGTATCTACGGGTATCAAAATTCCAGTTTTTAGAGTTTCGGTTACAATTGAGCCGAGTCACTCCTTACTTACAGTTCGCTACCACGAACTGTTTGAAACACACCATCCGATTCAGCGTATCAGAGAACCCTACTATAGAAGGTTCAAGCTCCTATCTGCAAAAATGTGGAATTTTGTATTTTTTGCCAGAAGAAAGATCACGGATGCGTGTTTATTTTTATTTTATTTTATTTTTTATTTCCCCATGGGGTGATCGTATCGATTAATTAGTCCTAAAATATCGTGAGAGGACTCATTCGAACGGAAATTAAAAGTTCTAGTACCCCTTTTAAGTGACCAAAAAAATTAGAGGGCAACTGGGCCCCCTCCCACGCTCTTCTTTTCCCGAACTCACCTAATCATAATTTTGAGATAACCATTTTGTTCAGCATATTCGAAAATCTAATTAATATGTCTTTGAGGATGACTTAATCCCCTACGGCTCCCAAGGGAAGGGCTGTAAGTTATAAACTCTGACCATAGGTTTACATATAGCATTGGTTATTGGGAAATATACAGGCGTTTTCAGGAGGAATTTATGGGGGGGGGGATAGGGGTTACGGGGGAGAATCTTTCCATAGAGGATGTTTCCTTGGGGGAAGGGAATTTTCTATGAAGGGGTGCCAGATTTCCCAGCATTATTTAAAAAAAACGATTAGAAACTAAATAAAAAAAACAAGCTTTTTTCAACTGAAAGTAAGGAACAACATTAAAACTTAAAACGAACAGAAATGATAACGTATATTAGGGGTTTCGCCCCCTAGTCAATACCTCACTCTCTACGCTAAAGTTTTTTTACTACTTTCAAAAGAGCTATCTATTCTAATTTACCGGCCTTTGTGATTCAGGGGATTCTGATTCGAACAAAATTCGAACCTTAGCGTAAAGAGTGAGGTATTGACTAAGGGGCGAACGCCCTAATATACGTAATAAAAACTTACGAATATAGAAATTCGTTACGTAAGTTAATTCGTAATTTACGTCAGAACAAAATTTCAGGAAAGTCATTTTGCCAAAAAGAGGAAAACTAATATGCGAATTTTGTTTTAATTATTCATGTACGGTGAGCCAAAATCAAAGCTGCATTAATTAAAAAAAGGTCAGAAAATCCCCTCCTCAACGCCTCGCTCTTTACAAAGATAATTTCTTAAACCACATTGGCTTGAAATCACATAAAGAAAGAAAAACGAGCAAAAATTGGGTTTTTATAGGCCAAATGACGATACTGAAAAAACAAAGAGAATATTTTGAGAGGACAAACGCCTCTCTTCTTCAGCACGAAACGAAATGATGTATCAATAAAAGCCAAAAATTAAAACCAACTACCTAAAAAACATAAAAGCGAGTTATTCACCAATATCCGCGATTTGCACAAAATCTAAAAAAACATGAACTTCCATCGACGGATACTAGCGAACAACTGACAAATGAAAGGAATCAATTCATTCACTCGAAAAAAAACCGAACCAGCAATTAAATAAATTGGAAAGCTATGTCATTTGATTTTGGATTTTAATTAAGGTATTTCTTGCAGACACCCTTTGAGACCTAAGGGGTTGTTCACGTGTTTGATTAGATGACTGGGAAAGTGGTTCAAGGTCCACTTACACAGAGCAAAATCAGGTTCTATCGAAAGGATTGAAATTTTCGATAACCCCTTCGAAAATACCTCATAGTGAAATTATCGCGAACACAGAGGGTGCTTTTCATGACTCTCGTGCGGATATTGGAGAGATTGCTGAGGTTAGAGCACAATTTGTTGAAACTTTGTTGGATTCGCCTTCTATTGATAATCGAAATTTAAAAAATTTTAGTAAAAATGAACACTTGGTCTTACACGCATTAAAAAAAAGATCATTCCAGGATTATTACGAAAGCCGATAAAGGCAATACTGTTGTTGTATTAGATTCAGATGATTACGACAAAAAAATCAGAGAAATTTTAAATGATTCTAACACATTTCTCATTCAGTCTGTGACCAGTTCACATCTTAAAATAAAAGTACATTTCACGGATTAATTTTTTACTTGTGGATAAACCTAGGCACGGAGCCAATTGATTTTGCGTAAAAGGAAATTATCAAGCTAAAATCTGATTACACAAGTGACTTGCATGTGATTACGGCTTAAGGATTATTTATGGATTGTGGCTTTGGATTAGTATTCAGCACTATTGTCATCTGAATCGTGCATTGAAATACTTGGACTACTTGCAATTACTTGAAAATATTTGCAAATTACTGGATTAATTGGCCCACTCAGAGATAAGTAATTATTTACTTTCAGTGCTACGCTTAAGCCGAAATTCAAGCCTTTTGATGTTGTTCTCGCTAGTTTCAATAGTTACCCCCCTTGGCCAGCAATTGTTTTGCAGTCAAAGAGTAGTGCTAAAGGATTATGGCGACATACAGTTTTTTGCTATGGCAATCATTCTGAGCACCAAGTGGCAGAGTCTAACTTGAAATTGCTTTCGGATAACCCTAGTGTTCGCAAAAGAACGGAAAAAGATGTTGGTACAGCATTTACCCAATTGGATTCGTTTCCAGACATTTATAAATCGTCATCACCTACTTATCTAGCATTAAACCCAGCGAGCGTTATTGCAGAAGACTCAATGGCACCTAGCCTAATCCTGCAAAAAATAGCTTTTACCCATGATGAATTAAATCGGCCACAAGTGATTCTTACGGCCGAGATTTCCCGTCAAGTAAGGGCTAAACTATCAGACCCTGATACAGCAAATGAAGCAATTGATATTATAGTCAAAATAATTCATGATGCTATTTCCATTGATTACAACCCAAAATTCCAAGAAATAGAAAAATCACTCAAAGGACTATTTGCAATGGTTAAAAGCTTGGAAAGTAGGATTTTGTCATTGGAATCGAAAGTAAATGATTTTGAACAAGAAAAGATGTTGGATTGCTTAGTGATTAATGGAGTAAGGCAGAGGCCTGGAAATGATCTAAAGAAAGAATTATCGGTTATCATTAAAGACAAGATGCTGGTCCCTGGTTTTGAAGTTAATAATATTGTAAATGTTTATCGATTTAGTTTGAATGACTCTAATGATCAATCTAAAGTGTCTCCAGTGCTAATACGCTTCAAAAATGTGGAATTAACTCGAGCTGTTTTAAAAAAAAAGACTAAATTAGCAAAGAGTGGAATATTTTATCAAAATCGCTAACAAAAAAGCGTCGTGAAATTTTAAATGCGGCAAGAGATTGCTTCGGTAAATTTAATTTTTGGACTGACCGCGGGCAAATTTTGACCAAACCACCTGGTAAATCAATGATACGAAAGATTCGATAATTTGCAGTTTGTGGTTAGATTTTTTTTTTTTTTTTTTTTTTTTTTTTGTGCATTTTTATTTTGTTTTTTCATGCCATATCTAAAATCGGTTGTGTTTTTTTAATGGGAAATTAGAAACGCCACCAGTTGTAGGACGACTTTTTTAGCTTGAAAAAAACCCTTTAGATGTTTTAAGCATTATAAATAATTCTATCGGATATGTCAACAGTGATTTGACCACAGTGAACCACACAGTAATTAGTAAATATGTTTCTATTCTGAGGGAGGCTATCAAGCGGGATGGATATTTTTCAGTGCTCCAGTTGAATATTCAGGGTCTTTGTTCTTCAATTGACCATCTAAAACAGATTTTTTCTGAGGGGCTACCTGACGTTGTTTGTTTATGCGAGACTTTTTTAGATTCTAAAAATGATATGCTTTTGGATTTGCAAGGTTATAAAATCGAACGACTGAATAGACAAAAGATGGCCAAGGATGGTCTTGCTTTGTATATTTCTAATAATCTCCCATATTCTCTTACAATGGATTTATCCAGAAATATCGAAGGTGTCTTTGAGTCACTTTTCGTTGATATTAAATGTGGAGGTAAGGATTTAATTGTTGGTATTATTTATCGATCTCCTAGTGGCTCTATTCCACTGTTTCTACACACCCTTAATGATCTACTGGATACCATCCTAAAACAGTCGACTGAATTAATTATTATGGGAGATTTTAATATAAACTTGATGGATATAAAGTCTTCTGTATCTTTGGATTTTCTGTCGTCCATGCTTGCCGCAGGTAGTTTACCTTCTGTATTTATCCCATCTCGCATAACAGAGAGTACGTCATCCCTGATTGACAATATTTTCTGTACGGCCACCTTGATCCAAAATTATGTTTTATTGAGCGACATTTCCGATCATTTCGCTGTTTACTCTAGATACTGTTTTGATAAAATGACCATTGAGAGGACTGGTGAGTCTGGTAAGAGGCCTTTTAGGTTTGGTGAAGCGGAATTGATGATTCTTAGGTCAAGAGTGGCAGAAATTTCTTGGGGTGGTTTTGAGAGTGATTCTGATTTTTGTAATTGATTTGATACTTTTTATGAGTCTATTAAAGACGCTGTTCTTGATATTTGTTCTGTTTCACCTTCTAATCGAAAGTCTAAGAATGCTTTTCCTCTAAATCCTTGGATGACCCCTGGTCTCCTTAGGAGTTGTAGGAAAAAAAATAATTTCTGGAGGGCCTTTAAGTCTGCTAGTCCTTCAATGGAAGCTATTTGTTTTAAGCGACTTAAAATTTATATGAATATTTATAATTCTTTGTGTCGAAAGGCCAATTCCCAGTTTTGTTTTTCAGATTGTGGTAAAGATGTACAAAAAACATGGCAGATTATAAATTCTGTGCTTAGGCCCTCTATTCAGTCTCCATCAATCCCTTCTTCTTTGGATCTCGATGGCAAAATCATCGAAGGTGAACTGAATGTTCAAGACGCATTTACTTCATATTTTGCGAATATTGGTAAAACGACCGCTTCGGCTGTTGGTTCTTCTCCTTCAGGATCCAACTTCAGGTCTTATCTTGGGCCACCTTGTATGAAGTCAATGTTTTTGGAACCAGCGATGGAGAATGAAATAGCTAAAATTGTCATGGGATTGAAAAATTGTTCGTCTTCTGGCCCTGATAATATTCCTACTAAAGTAATTAAGTTCATACTTCCTTCCATTATTTATCCCTTAACAAAACTTATTAACCTCTCCTTTCAGCCTGGTATTTTCCCGAGTAGTCTCAAGCGTGCTCGAGTCATCATGTTATATAAGGGGGGGACACAAAATGATCCAGCCAACTATCGGCCAATTTCTTTGTTGTCTGTGTTTAGCAAAATATTTGAGAAGGCGATGCTTTCTCGTCTTAATAATTTTCTTACTTCTAAAGATTTTTTTCACAATTTTCAATTTGGTTTTCGAGCACATCATTTGACTGAGCATGCTTGTGCAGTTTTACTGAATTATCTTCATTCTGCCATAGATTCCCATTTTATTCCTGCTGATTTGTTTCTGGATGTTCGTAAAACATTTGATTCTTTAACCGAAAGTGTTCTTCTATTTAAACTTTCTCATTTTGGTGTAAGAGGTAGTGCGATTTATTGGTTCAAGTCTTTCTTGTCTGGTAGAATACTTTCTGTTGAACCACTTTTTCGCTCACCATCAAGTGTTGACCAGGGGGTCCCTCAAGGGTCAGTTTTAGGGCCGGCACTGTTTTTAATTTATATAAATGACCTAATTTTTGCAGTTAGAAATAAAAATCCTCTTTATTTCTGTCATCTATGTCATCCAACAGTCTCCCTTACTCACAACTATAGTTTGCATACCTCGGATTCTCTTGTTACTTTTGCCGATGATACCACCCTTATTACTTCTGGGAGAACTGAGGATGAGGTTCGTACAAAGTTAGTGGACCTCTTTGAGAGAGTTTCAATTTGGTTTGATGCTAACTCTCTTGCCTTAAATGTTTCTTAAACTAGTTTTTTAGTTTTTTCTCGTATATCCCAGGCTTGTCCTCAATTATCTGAAATTCATATATCCACAGGCTTTATTAGTAGACCAAAAGATGGCCATGTCCGTTTCCTAGGTATCTTCCTATATAAAAATTTATCTTTTAAACACCATATTGAATTGATTAAAATGAAGGTTTGCAGAAACCTCGGTATTCTAAGAAAACTAAAACATATCTTTCCAGGGCCAATTCTAAGAATTTTATTTCATAGCTTAATTCATTCTTATGTTTCCTATTGTTCAGTCATATGGATGTCTACTTTCCCTTCTTTTCTCAAACCGCTTTCGAATACTTATGATAAATCTATAAATCTTATCCAGGATGTAAATCGTTCGGCAACTAAGCCGTTACTTGATATTAAAAAACTTTATATTCTTTCCTGTGTGTCTTTCGCTTTTCTTCAAATCCAAGGTGATATTCCTAGGTCCCTTAGATTTACGTCTTCTTTTGTATCTGATCGGTCAAATTATCAACTCCGTAGTTCTCTAAATATCCAAATTCCCCATACACCAACAATAAGATCCGATTTTAATCCTCTTGTTGCGTGTCATTTGACATGGAACACCCTTCCCGATTCGGTTCGAGAATGCCACTCGTTTGGCACCTTCAAAAGACTAGTAAAAAAATATTTGTTTTCATGTGATTAATTTTCTTTACTTTTGCCTGCTGCCAATAGTTTTTTACATTTAATTCTTTTATTTATTTATTTATTTATTTTTTTTCTTGTTTTATTAAGCAAATGCTTTACATGTTAAAACTTCAAATGCTTATGTTTATATGTTTAAGTATTAATTTTATGTTTATAATGTTTAAATCTTAAGTGTTTAAATGTTTAATGTTTATTTAATCTTTTCCTAATCACCCTCCTACAGGCCATGGAGCATTTGTGGGGATTTTTAGATTGTTATGTAATTATTTTACTGGTATATGGAAAATAAATCTATCTATCTATCTATCTATCTACATATGAACAATTAGCTACCGATCCCTCAGAAAAATTTGTACAGGAAGTCCGAAAAGAGCTTTCTTATCTAAAAGGAAAAGGTGAAATTACAGATCAGTTGTACAAAAGGTTTTACCCACGCGGATGCACGTCCCCTCGCTTTTATGGTCTTCCTAAAGTTCATAAGCCCGGTAATCCACTTCGACCCATTGTTTCTTCTTTTAATTCTCCTACAGCAAAAATAGGGAAATTCTTATCAGTGATATTTCGCCCACTAATTCAGGCTCAAAAATCCTATATTAAAAATTCCGCTGATTTTGTTTCCAAGGTAAAGCAAGTTTCGGTTAAACCAAATACAAGAATTGGCAGTTTTGATGCAGATTCAATGTATACCAATTGTGATCCTCAAAACGCCGAACTGTTTTTGGAGCAAAAACTTAATTCTAACCCATCTATATCAGAAAATTCTACTGTTTCGAATCAGACACTTCTTTCGCTTACAGCCCTTTGTAACAGAACTTTTTATTATTTCCATTATATAGACATTTTTTGTAGGCAGAAGTATGGGCTCTCCATGGGTGCCCCCCTTTCTCCAATACAGCCTGATATTTTCATGGAAGACCTTGAAGAAAGGCCTATTTTGCAAAGTTCTTGTAAACCTGAATTTTGGGTTCGTTTTAAAGATGACATTTTTTTATTTATGGGAGCATGGTGACGAGTCTCTGGGTTCTTTTCTTCACTTGCTCAACTCTTTGGATCCAAAACTGAAATTTACTCAGGAATCATAGATAGAGAGGCGTCTTCCTTTCTTAGATGTTCTGGTGCACCGAAATGATTCATGATTCGAGTTTAGTGTATATAGAAAACCCACACATAATGACCGTTACTTAAGTTATTCCTCCAATCATTCTCCTGCTGTGAAAAGAGGAGTTGTCACTTCTCTAGTTGATAGAGCATTGAAAGTTTGTTCAACACGTTTCTTGGATTTAGAACTCAACCACCTTAGAGATATTTTATTTGGGAATGGTTATCCAATTAGTTTAATAAATTCTGTAATTGCAAAACGCATTAAAAGATTATCAGATAGTTCCACAGAAAACACAAATCAAAGGGAAAATTCAGTTTATCTTGGTCTCCAATACATTAAAGGGATTTCAGACCACATTTCAAAAAATCTAAGGAAAAATAACATTTACATTTATTATAGACCCAGAAAAACTATCAGGTCCCAAATTTATCAAGGTAAAGACCCTATCCCGATAGGTGAAAACTCCGGTGTCTACAGAATTCCTTGTTCGTGTGGTCTTTGGTATATCGGAAGAACAAATCAGCGACTAACAGATAGATTAACCCAGCACTCTATTTCAATTAATAATACACTTTAAAGATGGAAAAAACCAGAAAATTTTTGACACTGCCCTTGCAGAGCATATTTTTAAAAAACCAGACCATACTATTTTGTTTAATCAAGCTGGTCTTATTTCACATGATAAAGGTGTTATCCAGCACTACAGAGAAGCTGTTGAAATTCATAAATACCAACATTTAGGTCTAGCTTTAAACAGAGATTCCGGTGATTTAAGAATAAATGAGTCATATTTCGGTTTTCTCAAAAGAGAAGCCGATACGTTAGTAATCCCTGAAATAAACCATGAACCACTTTCCCAGTCATCTAATCAAACACGTGAACAACCCCTTAGGTCTCAAAGGGGGTCTGCAAGAAATGCCTTAATTAAAATCCGAAATCAAACGACATAGTTTTCCAACTTATTTAATTGCTGGTTCGTTTTGTTTTTTCGAGTGAATGAATTGATTCCTTTCATTTGTCAGTTGCTCGCTAGTATCCGTCAATGGCAGTTCATGTTTTTTTGGATTTTGTGCAAATCGCGGATATTGGCGAATAACTCGCTTTTATGGTTGTTAGGTAGTTGGTTTTAATTCTTTTAATTTTTGGCTTTTATTGATACATCGTTTCGTTTCGCGCCGAAGAAGAGAGGCGTTTGTCCTCACGAAATATTCGCTTTGTTTTTTCAGTATCGTCATTTGGCCTATAAAAACCCCATTTTTGCTCGTTTTTCTCGCTTTTACCCTTAAATTTGACTCTGTCTCACAACTTTATTTTTTTAAACAATAAAATACTTTAGCTCAAAGAGCGAGTCGTTGAGGACGGGACAGCCCCTTTCATATACGGAATAATTTCTGTTCGTTTTAAGTTTTAATGTCGCTCCTTACTTTTAGTTAAAAAAAACTTTTTTTTTATTTAATATATCAAAAGAATTGGAGTTTTGTACTGATTTCAAATATACAAGTTTCAAGAAGTTTAATCTTACCGAACAAAGCTTACGAGCCGCAGAAAATTTGCCTGATTTTTGAAAAAAGGAGGAAACACCCTTTAAAAGTCATATAATCTTAATGAAAATCACACCTTCAGATTCAGCGTATCAGAGAACCTTACAGTAGAAGTTTCAAGCGCCTGTCTAAAAAAAATGTGGAATTTTGAATTTTCTGCCAGAAGATAGATCACGGCTGCGTGCTTATTTGTTTTTTTTTTGTTTTTTTTTACTTTTTTGTTTGTTTTTCCAAAGGGTGACCATATTGACCCAGTGGCCCTAGAATATCATGAGACGGCTCATTTGAACGGAAATTAAAAGCTCTAGTGCCCTTTTTAAAGGACCAAAAAAATTAGAGGGCAACTAGGCCCCCTCCCATGTATCTTTTTTCTCAAAATCCTCCGGTCAAAATTTTGAGATAGCCATTTGGTTCAGCATAATTGAAAGGCCGAGTAACTATGCCTTTGGGGATATCATGACCCTCCCACAGCCCATGGGGAAAGGTCTTAAGTTACGAAATTTGCCCATTGTTTACGTATAGCATTTGTTATTAAGATAATATTTATTCTTCATTAAATACACATACTTTTTACACATATATTGGGATATGCATATATTTTTCGGGGGAGGGGGAATTTTCTGCTTCATTTTCTGCTTGTGAGATATTCCAAGGGGAGGTTTTTTCATGGGTAGGAAGTTTTCAGGATGTAAATTTTACGCTGGGGGAATTTGCCAGAATTCCCATACAAAATTCTTCTTGTGTGTTGCTTTCTCATTGCTGACTCAATTTTAGCCGTGGAGGTGTTACTTGTCCTGGGAAAATTTTCACCAGGATTGAATCGTCTAGATAATGAATCCTTGGGGAGGAGGATTTTTTCATGGAGGAGTAGCCAGATTTCCTGGAATCATTTAAAAAATGATCCAAAATTAAATAAAATAACAAAGTTTTTTTCAACTGATGGTAAGGAGCAATTAAAACTTAAAACGAAAAGAAAATACTACGTATCTGAGGGTGCTTACTCCTCCACTCGCTCTTTACGCTAAAGTTTGAATTCTGTCCCGATTTTTTAAGAACGATTCTTGAAATACTATGTTCGTTTAATTAGAACAATAAGAAGCTTTTTTTTAAAGTAAAACATTAGCGTAAAGAGTGAGGTGTTGTGGAGGAGTTTTCCCCTCATATATGTAATAATTTTTGTTTGTTTTAAGTTTTAATGTTGCCCCTTACTTTCAGTTGAAAAGACATGTTTTTTTTTAAATTTAATTTTGTTCAAAGCGTCGCAAATTGATAAAATCTGGACTGTTTTCTTTTCATTGTACTTATTTTTCAAAAAGTAATAAAAATAATAAAGGAACAAGGAAATAACAAATAAATAAAAATCAGCAAGATTATAACGATAATTAGTAGATAAATGAATATCCTTTCAACATAATTATATTTACATATAACTAGACTATAATGCTTGACAAGTTACAATAGACCCCATATTTATACTGACGAATCCTCCCACCTGCCTAGTAGTATCGTAGCATTCGATACCAATCTCGCTTTTTAGCTGTTTTTATTATGCTTCTCTCTCCCAAATGTATAATCTTTGACTCCTTAAATGTTTCTCAATCACACAATTTTTGGAACAAACTCATTGCCACCCAAACATTGGGCTGAATGCGAGTTCTGTTTTTGTAATATTTCCCAAATTTTTCTTCGCCTGAGAAAAACTGAAATAAAAATGACTCATTGTTTTACCCAACTTGTAGCAAGTTAGAAAATTTTGATCTTTTTTTTCTTTAGTTGAACTTGTTTGCCAAAAAACAATCAAAATATTTGACAATTAAAAAGTAAAAAGGAATAATAATGAATAATAAACATGATAATCACAACAATTAATAGATTAATGAATATCAAAATAATTAGTTTTACATAAAACTGGGGTATAAAGGCCTGCAAGTTTTAACGTACCCCATACCTATCCTGTAGAATCCTATCCATACCTATCCTGTAAAAATTATGAACTGCCATCGACGGATACTAGCGAACAACTGAGGATAAAAGAAAAGAAAACAATTCATTCACTCAAAAACAAAATGAACCAGCAATTAAATAAGTTGGAGATCTATGTCATCTGATTTCGGATTTTAATTATTGCATTTCTTGCAGACACCCTTTGAGACCTAAGGGGTTGTTCACGTGTTTGATTATATGACTGGGAAAGTGGTTCAAGGTTTGTTTCAGGGATTACTAAAGTATCGGCTAGTATCCGTCCATGGCAGTTCATAATTTTTTGGATTTTGTGCAAATCACGAATATTGGCGAATGACTCGCTTCTATGGTTGTTAGATATTTGGTTTTAATTCTTATAATTTTTGGCTTTTATCGAATTTTCTTCATCTTTTAAGTTTTTGGTTTTTTTTTCTTTCGTTTTTTGGTTCTTTTCACATTTATTTTCCGCGTTTGTTTTTCTGTTTTTGTTTTCTTTGACACTTTCCTTGGATACATTATTTCGTTTCGCGCTGAAGAAGAGAGGCGTTTGTCCTTTCGAAATATTCGCTTTGTTTTGTATTTTCAGTATTTTTATTTGGCCTTTAAAAACCCCATTTTTCTCGTTTTTATTTCTTTATTTGATGTCAGGCCAATGTGGTTTAAGAAATTATCTTCCTAGTTGCCCTCCAACTAGTGCCCTTTTTAAGTGACCGATTTTATTGGTCACTTAAAAAGGGCACTAGAACTTTTAATTTCCGTTCGAATGAGCCCTCCCGCGATATTCTAGGACCACTGGGTCGATACAATCACCCCTGAAAAAAAAAAAAAACAACAACAAATAAACACGCAAACTCTCTTCTGGCAAAAAATACAAAATTCCACATTTTTCCAGATAGGAGCTTGAAACCTCTAGAGTAGGGTTCTTTAATACGCTGAATCTGATGGTGTAATTTTCATTAAAATTCCATGACTTCTAGGGGGTGTTTCTCCTTTTTTTCAAAAATAAGGCAAATATTCTCAGGCGCGTAACTTTTGATCGGTAAGACTAAACTTGATTAAACTTATATATTTTAAATCAGCATTAAAATATGATTCTTTTGATGTATCTATTGGTATCAAAATTCGGTTTTTTGAGTTTCGGTTACTATTGAGCCGGGTCGTTCCTTACTTACAGTTCGTTACCACGAACTGTTTGATATTAAATAAGCTGTGAAGTAATGATTTTTGTCCGTTTTAAGTTTCAATTTTCGCTCTTTACTTCCCTCGGAAAAACTTCCTTTTTTAAATTAATAAAACAAAGGATGCAATTCGAAAGGATCCAATTTCGGATGTGTAAATGGTTAGAAGTAAAAAAAAAAAAAAAAAAAAAAATTGAAGTTAGAAGCTTAAAAAACTAGAGCCTGGAGATAATTAAAAGTCAACAAATTAAATGAGAATAATTCATGTGCTTTGGTCAGCTGAGCTATACCCGAAAATCTAACTGAGCTGCGTTGTTTCCCGAATGTTATAGACAAATTCTAAGGATCGTTATCTGCGTTATTAGAAGAAATATTTTTAAAACTGTTACTGAACTTTATCCTTCGAGCCAATCTTAGGCTCCTCCTTGTTTGGAGGAGCCTAAGGTTTCCTCCTCAAGGAGGAGGAAGATACCCTTCTCCTTGTTTGCTGGCATGCAAGGTTTCCACAAGTCCAAATAAACACTCGGTTCATTGTCCGAAACGAATCCACAGAGGCAATTACTACTTACTCCTTTCCTAACGTGTCCAGATTTTTTTTTCAGGGGGAGGGGGTTACAAAAAAAAACTTTAAAAAACGCATAAAAATTTGTTTATATTCTTTTTTGTTACGTTTTTACGAGTCGGACAAATATTCTTTTTTGGGGGGGGGGGTCAAAACCCCTAACCCCTCTCCCTGGATAGGGCCTTGATGGTCAGGGTACATAATGGCCTATATTTTTGTCCGACTTGTTGCATTTTAGAAAGCCTCGAGCTACCTTTTTTATCGTACAAAAATTCAAAATATATGCTTTGAAGCAACTTAAAAAACTACACTTATGCTTCTGCCAAATAAATAATATTAAAAAGAACAATGTAATTCTCGTTATTTATTTTGAATATTTGTGAAATCTGAGTACACGAAAAGAGATTTATCTTCTTCATTTTCAAGTATCCAAGACATACAAATAAAAGTGTTCCTATCCGTTCAGGACCCGTTTGTAGTCTACGCGTACCTCAAAACCAAAGTATAATCACCTACGGAACAAGTACTGACAAAACCTATCCTCTCCACACAAAAAAGTTACCCAAGTTACCGTTTGTATACCTATGCGAACCTGGCAACTAAAAACCCGTAGTTACACAATTCATCCCGGTCACTCGGTATTTTGGCTCGAAGCGATTAAGTAGTACAGCACTTTGCGTCTAGAGGCGCTGAGGTACGCGGGGTCACTTTTGGAGAGTTTTGTCAGTACTTGTTCCGTAGGTGATTATACTTTGCTCAAAACCTTGATTCTCTTAGATTTTCTTTTGGCTGTTTTAACATTATGAAGTTCCTAAGGTGGTATCACATTTTAGTCAGGGCTCAGGGTTGCCGCCTTAGTGATTTATCAGTATTTCTAGTGATTTTTTATATTGCCTAAACTAAAAAAAAAATCACTAAATCAGCACACAAATCACTAGATTATTGAAGAAAATAAGTAAACAAACTTAAGTAGTTAAATTTGATGAAACTTTTCATTCGTGAAAATCCAAACATTGACTATCAGTTCGTTCCCGAAGATAACTACACAATTAGAGAAAGGCAACACATTCTCGAGCTGTTTGGTGCCAAATGGTTTTCGCTCACTTTTCTTTTTTTTCCAGTGCACATGAAAACCGCGTTTCAACTTTATATGGTGGTCTGTTTCATTAGAAATTGAATTTTCATTTTTTTTTAAACCTTTTAAGATATCTAGCACTGTAAATTTCCAACAATTAGGTTCTCACTGTCCTTAGTTCTTTAAACCAAAAGTTTACTTGGATGATGGTGTATCCATACATGATTTCTACGACAATTCCTATACGAAATGCCTTGGCGAAAAAAGTAGAAAATTGTGTCCACATCGCTGTTTACTTAGGCAGCGCTATTTCGTTGCCTGTTAAAATTGAACTTTCAATTTTTTAAAACCTTTTAAGATATATAGACTGTAATTTTCTACAATTCAAACAATCAGGTTTTCACTGTCCTTGATTCTTTAAACCAAAAATTTACTTGGATGACGGTGTATCCATGCATGATTTCTATAACAATTCTTATACGAAATGCCTTGGCGAAAAAAGAAGAAAATTGTGTCCACATCGCTGTTTACTTAGGTAGCGCTATTTCGTTGTCTGTTAAAATTGAACTTTCAATTTTTTAAAACCTTTTAAGATATATAGACTGTAATTTTCCACAATTCAAACAATCAGGTTTTCACTGTCCTTAATTCTTTCAACCAAAAATTTACTTGGATGACGGTGTATCCATACATGATTTCTTCGACAATTCCTATAAGAAATGCCTTGGCGAAAAAAAAGAAGAAAATTGTGTCCACAGCGCTGTTTACTTAGGCAGCGCTATTTCGTTGTCTATTAAAATTAAATTTTCAATTTTTTAGAACCTTTTAAGATATATAGACTGTAAATTTCCTCAATTCAAACAATTAGGTTTTCACTATCCTTGATTCTTTAAACCAAAAATTTACTTGGACGACGGTGTATCCATACATGATTTCTACGACAATTCCTATACGAAATGCCTTGGCAAAAAAAAAGAAGAAAATTGTGTCTACATCGCTGTTTACTTAGGCAGCGCTATTTTGTTGTCTGTTAAAATAAAATTTTCAATTTTTTAGAACCTTTTAAGATATATAGACTGTAAATTTCCACAATTCAAACAATTAGGTTTTCACTATCCTTGATTTTTTAAACCAAAAATTTACTTGGATGACGATGTATCCATGCATGATTTCTACGACAATTCCTATACGAAATGCCTTGGCAAAAAAAAAGAAAATTGTGTCTACATCGCTGTTTACTTAGGCAGCGCTGTTTCGTTGTCTGTTAAAACTATATTTTCAATTTTTTTAGAACCTTTTAAGATATATAGACTAAATTTCCACAATTCAAACAATTAGGTTTTCATTGTCCTTAATTCTTTAAACCAAAAATTTACTTGGATGACGGTGTATCCATACATTATTTTTGCGACAATTCCTATACGAAATGCCTTGGCGAAAAAAGTAGAAAATTGTGTCCACATCGCTGTTTACTTAGGCAGCGCTTTTTCGTTGCCTGTTAAAATTGAACTTTCAATTTTTTAAAACCTTTTAAGATATATAGACTGTAATTTTCTACAATTCAAACAATCAGGTTTTCACTGTCCTTGATTCTTAAACCAAAAATTTACTTGGATGACGGTGTATCCATACATGATTTCTACGACAAGTCCTATACGAAATGCCTTGGCAAAAAAAAAAGAAAATTGTGTCTACATCGCTGTTTACTTAGGCAACGCTATTTCGTTGCCTGTTAAAATTAAATTTTCGATTAATTTAGAACCTTTTAAGATATATAGACTGTAAATTTCCACAATTCAAACAATCAGGTTTTCACTGTCCTTCGTTCTTTAAACCAAAAATTTACTTGGATGACGGTGTATCCATACCTGATTTCTACGACAACACCTATACGAAGTGCCTTGACGAAAAAAAGAGGAAGAATAAGATCATGTCCACATTGCTCTTTACTTAGGCAGCGAAATTTTCGTTGACTTTAAAATTTTAATTTTCAATTTTTTATAACTTTGTAAGATGTATAGACTCTAAATTTCCACATAACCAGTTAAAAAAAATCAAAATTCTTATTCACTGTCCCTTGATCTTTGTCTTAACTTGACAACGTGTAGAGTATTTCGTATGGCTACATTTAACCTTAGACTTTTTTCAAATGGATAGATTTTACGTGGTATAAATATGAAAAAAAAGAACAATGTAAAGCTTTTTATCTGAAGTAAATATTTGTAAGATCTGAGCATATGAATTCAAATTTTATCTTTTTCTTTAAGTTTTAGGCCTGATCAACATAAAATGTTTTACATATTTTACGCATGAAATTCTTATTTTTACAAGTATACTCTCTACTTCTGTGTTAGGAAACCTTAAATTGTTTTCCAGTTTGTTGACCTCAGAGCAAAGATTTTTCAAAGATGTTTCTGACAGATAGTTGCAGTAAAAGTGAATAAAAAAAGAAAATGGGTGTAATAAATTAAAAGGAAAAGAAATAAACTGTAGAAAAATAAAAAAGGAGGTTCGAAACAATACAAAAGAGTAAGAATGCAACTAGAAACAAAGCAACAAAAAGAATAAAATACAACAAGAATTTTGCACCCTGAACTTTACTCAAGTCATAAAAGAACGAATTTTTCTGTCGTAGCTCAAAAAGTCGCAAATTTAAATTCCATTAGAATAAATTAAAGAGTAAGCAATTAATCTTTACTTTCAGGGACTCTACTTTCAACTCCGTAAGGCCTCACCTTGTTTAATTAGTGGCTTGAAGTTTTCTGTTGACCTACCCGATGAAGAGATAATTCAAGTTACAATTTCTGGTGAGAATATTTGTATTTTTTTTCTTTTTTATTTATTTCTCAACAAACGTCATAAGACATAGCATTGAAGAGTATATTAGAGAAAAATAAATAAATTAAATAAAAGTAAGAAAAATTTTCTCAATGGGCACAGCCGGCTAATATTTTAGCATTAGATGCTTATTTTAAAGTTTAATCAATTTCGAATCAAATTTTAGACACAAATCTATACGGGATTAAGTTCAAATGAAGATACAGACACTTGACGTCTCTCCTCTCATAGTCTTAATTACGTCATTTAATTACGTCATATTCAATTACGTCAAATCTAATTTTTTGGTTTTATTCAAACACTGGGTAACTTATAAGAGTGGAAACTGGCACTAGTATCGACAAAAAAAAAAACTATCAACGCCATCTTGCGTATAGCGACACTTTGTATATTTTTCAGTGTAATACTAAGAATAATTAATTGAATCGATATTATTGGTAAAATTAGGTTAGGAATAAGTGTTGGATCTCAGTTCCTGACAGAAAAACGATTACAAAGCTTTACAAAATGCCATATGTTGCCAGACGCTAGATGGCGTTTATAGTTTTTTGTCGACGCTTGAGCCAGTTTCCACTCTTTTAAGTTACACAGGCTCTTTTATTTTATCGTCAATGCTCTTGATTAATGACTAATTCATGAAATCGCAAGGATGTTCTTTGAAAATAAGCTTTAGTACGATAAAATAAAATCAAAGTATTTTTCTCATCGAGCACTAAATAACATTTTCATAATTTTACTTTTATTCCAGAAGATATATTTTTGAGTTTCCATAATAAATTTTTAACATTTTTTGTACTAAGCACTAACCTTTTTTTATTAATGTTAGTCATTTATTCAAGCGTATACGGAAATATTAACAAGATTTTTATATTTTTCTTTTTTATTTGAGTCGTATTGCGTAACATAGGCAAGTACATTGGAGAGGAGGGAGGAGTTGACCCCCCTTAAAATACAGCAAAATTTTTATCTTAATATCATGAAGTTCTCTGACGGTGTTCTTGTGGATTTAGACAAACTTGTTCCTCCACCTTTCTCCACTCCAAAATGCGAGACTGGCTGAAGTAAAATCACACATACGTGTCTAATGCAGGCTTTTCCTCTTTAAATGAGGAGTCAGAAATAGTAACCGAAACTATTAAACAATTTTATCTAAAAAAGGGCTTTGATAATAATATATACATCAAAACAATTGGCTAACGTGGTTGATATAGGATTTATAAATATGTATAATTTATCGAGTTTAAATTTACCCATTAAAAGTTAAAAAAAAGACTCTCAAAAACTTTTGGAAAAAGTTTTTGGAAAAAGACTTTTGGAAAAAAAGTCTTTCCAAAAGACTTTTGGAAAAAAGACTCTCAAAAACAAGAGTAATCTTGATGGAAATTTTCAAATCACAGTCAACTTGAGTATATCATAGGAGCCCATTGCAGATATTTCATGTCTATCTTCAAAAACACAAAAATTTTAATTTCTTTCAACAAGGGTGATCACATAGTCGTGTTTATGTTTGTTTTTGTTTTTTTTATTTTGGGTTGAAATTATTGAACGAATGGTCCGAAACAATTGGGACTGGTTTTATTAGAACAAAAAATTGAGAGTTCTATTACCCCTTTTAAGTAGCAAAAGAAATTATACTCAGCAAAGTAAACTTTTCTGGCACTTTGTGGCCGAGAACAAAAAATTTATCCCAAAGAAGATCAAAATTCTGAGCTAGCCAGTAGATTCAAACTATTTAAAATTGTATATTGAGCTTCCTCGGTTTTAGAGGCTATAATGCTGCCAGGTGGCGCGTTCATTCATAAAGATGCGCATGTTCCTTACACAATTAACGATTTATAAAGACAAATATTGTAAAGATAAGATTATATTCATTATTAATACACATACAATAATGCACTGTGCTAGTCCCCCCAAAGGGTTCTTGGCCTGTAATTAGGGGAGTATATACGGATCACAAACTCAGAAAACAATAGCCAATCACTTACTGATATAAAAAAAAGAAAAAAAAGATAAAAAACGTACAAAAAATAGAAAAAAAACAGAAACCAATAAAGCATAACATAATTCATTTCTCTGCATATTATTCTCAAATCAAAAAGGTGGTCTTCATACCCTTCTACAATCCACTGGTCACAATCAGATTATACAGAAAAAAAAGAAAAGAAAAACAGAAACGAAAAACAATTAAATGAAAAAAACAAAAGTAAGCCACGAAAAGGCTGCGTACAAGAAAAAAAAGACTCTCACAGTCACAGGAAGAAGAGCAAAAAGGAGGAGAAAAGAAAATACAAATAAATAAAAACTATGAAGTATAGTTTTTCAGGAAAATTAAAAATTTATTCAGGCAAAAGTTAGGAAAATTAATCACATGAAAAACTTTTTTTTTTACTAGTCTTTTAAAGGTGCCAAACGAGTGGCATTCTCTAGCCGAATCGGGAAGGATGTTCCATGTCAAATGACACGCAACAAAACGATTAAAATCGAATCTTATTGTTGGTCTATCCGGAATTTGGATATTTAGAGAACTACGGAGCTGGTAATTTGACTGATCAGATACAAAAGAAGACGTAAATCTAAAGGACCTAGGAATATCTCCATGGAGCTTCATTTTAATGAAGCAGTAAAGCTTCATTTAACTAGGTTGATTCATTTGATGCTTGGTACAATTATGTACAGTGGTGTATAATTGCAGGATTCCTTGCATTGGTTCATTTGAGGTTTGATAAAACTATGTACATGCATTAAAGCCCATTATCTGTTATGGGAGAGGGTTGGTGGATCTTAGTTTAGATTTGGAGGAGGGGATGAGTCCTAAAGCCTATAAAAGTCCATTGTTGTGCCCAAGGCCGTACCCAGGATTTTATTTCTGAGAGGGTTTACTCAAAGTTTTTTTCGAGGGGGGGGGGGTTACACAAAAAAGAACTAAAAAAACGCACACAAAATTTGTTTATATCCAATTTTGGTATGTTTTTACGAATCAAAAAAACATTTCGGGAGGGTCCAAACCCCCTTAACCCCCCTCCGTGTACGGTCTATTGTGCCCAAATTATCTGACTATCAATAAATCTTCAGATAAATATAGAAAGAAGTTTGGAGGGAAAAGGGTAGAAATTAGCTCTTATCTCCCTTCGATTCCAGGAAAAGTTTTGGATTAAGCATTTAGTATGGGTGCTGTGAAGTATAATTTCCGAGGGAAGAGGGGCATTATGAGTGCTGCCAGGATATTGTACAGGAAGGTAAGTGCTACCAGGAGCTTTTCACCAAGTGGGAAAATTATCCTTTTACTACATATTAACATTTCATACTGACTTATTGTTTTCCGGAGGGCGTCTCCCTCTTCTCTTCCTTACTAGTTTCCATGGGGGAAATCTCTTTAGAAAAGACCTTAGGAAAATGACAACCATTTTTGCTATTTTTGCCTTTAGGAAATGACAACCATTTTTGCTATTTCAGACCCCCCAGAGAAATATTCGAAGGCGAGGAATTTTTCATCGATAATTATCATTCTGAAAGCATCATTATCATTAGTCTGATTGTATATATGCTGAGTCGATTAATTTTAAAGTTGCTCATTGAAATTTATTAGGAAATGAAATTTCGCATAATTTTAGAAATAGGGGTTAAACTTCCCCAAAAAGAGGTGCATTCTTTATCAAAATTATATATAGAAATTCAACTTGCATGAGAATCCTAAGACCATTCACTGTCCATAAAATATTTGATTTCTTATTTTTGAAGAGAAGAATGGTCACGCATGCGTGTTCTCCCCCCTCCCCCATGAGTGATCAAATTAAATTGATCAAGTCATTAGTAGTAGATTATTAAAAGAGGGTACATTCCACCGAACACTTGAGGATCTATAGCCCTTTTTAAGCAAAAACTGAGATGACGCAACAAGAAAGCGCCGTATTCTATTATTTTGGCCCGTAAAATGGCAATTCTGGCCCGAAGAGGGCCAATACTTACCCGTAAGAACTATTAACAGATGATATGGCGTCCTAGTCTCACAGCCGTGCCGGCGTGTGGTATAGCATTTGTCCCTAAAAATGCATACATTCAATAACGAAGGAACCACTGTTAAAGGCCATTTCAAACAGTTCATGGTAACGGACTGTAAGTAAGGAGCGACCCGGCTGCTCAATAGTAACCGAAACTCTAAAAAGTGATACCAAGAGATACATCGAAAGAATCAGATTTTTATGCTGATTTGAAATATATAGATAGATAGATATATATAGATAGATTTATTTTCAATATTATCAGTAAAATAAATGCATAACAATCTATAAATCCCCCCAAAGGATCCATGGCCTATAGGAAGGGGGTTATGAAAAGATCACATACACATTAAACATTTAAACAATATAAACATAACATTAACATTTAAACATATAAACATAACTATTTGAACTCTTAACATGTAAACCATTTTCTTCATAAATTTGATAAAAAAACAACAACAAGAACAAGGAGAGTTAACTAAATAAGATTTATCAAACTGCAATGAATCACAACATCTATAAAAAAAAAAAAAAAAAAAAATGCCAGCGGGCAAAAGTACTAGTCTTTTGAAGGTGCCAAACGAATGGCATTCTCGGGCCGAATCGGGAAGGGTGTTCCATGTCAAATGATAGGCCTACACAACAAGAGGATTAAAATCGGATCTTATTGTTGGTGCATGGGTGTATATTGTATCTTATGGGTGTTGGTGCATCTTATTGTTGGTGTATAAATTTCATCAAGTTTAGTCTTACCCATCAAAAGTTACGTGCCTGAGAAAATTTGCCTTGTTTTTGAAAAAAAGGGGGGAACCCCTAAAAGTCATAGAACTTTAATGAAAATCACACCATCAGATTCAGCATATCAGAGAACACTACAATAGAAGTTTCAAGCTCCTATCTGCAAAAATGTAGAATTTTGTATTTTTGCCAGAAGAAAGATCACGGATGTGTGTTTATTTATTTATTTTTTTTTATTTCCCCAGGGGTGATCGTATTGATACAGTAGTCTTATCGTGAGAGGGCTTATTCGAGCGGAAATTAAAAGTTCTAGTGCCCTTTTTAAGTGACCAAAAAAATTGGAGGGCAACTTGGCCTCTGCCCATGCTCATTTGTTTCCCGAAGTCAGCCAATCAAAATTTTGAGGATAACCATTTTGTTCAGCATAGTCTAAAATCTAATTAACATGTCTGAGGATGACTTAATCCCCCACAGTTCCCAGGGGAAGGGCTGCAAGTTATAAACTTTGCCCATTGTTTACACATAGTATTGGTTATTGGGAAGTATACAGGAGTTTTCAGGAGGAATTTTTTTCTGGGGTTGGGGTCGGAGTAGGGGTTACGGGGGAGGATCTTTCCATGGAGGATGTTTCCTTGGGGGAAGGAGCATTTCTATAAAGGGGGCTCCGGATTTCCTAGCATTATTTAAAAAACGATGAGAAATTAAATTTAAAAAAAACAAGTTTTTTTTTCAACTGAAAGTAAGGAGCAACATTA
The DNA here is from genome assembly GCF_049724085.1 of Artemia sp. Qi Xiang Cuo. Lineage (NCBI taxonomy): Eukaryota > Metazoa > Arthropoda > Branchiopoda > Anostraca > Artemiidae > Artemia > Artemia sp. Qi Xiang Cuo. The sequence goes on from NC_142812.1 coordinate 56,719,504, forward strand.
AAATTTAAAACGAACAGAAATTATTACGTACATGAGGAGGTTCTCCCCCTAGTCAATACCTCGCTCTTTACGCTAAAGTTTTTTTAGTGCTTTCAGAAGAGCTACCTATTCTAATTAACCGGCCTTTGTGATTCAGGTGTTTGCGATTCGAACAAAATTCGAACTTTAGCGTAAAGAGCGAGGTATTAGCTAGTGTGCGAGTTCCATAATATACGTAATAAAAGCATACGAATATAGAAAATTCATTTCTTAAGTTAATTCGCAAGTTACGTCAGAACAAAATTTCGAGAAAGCCATTTAGCCGAAAAAAGGAAAATTAGTATGCGAATTTCGTTTTAATTATTCATGTACGGTGAGACAAACTCAAAGCTGCATTAACTCAAAAACGTTCAGAAATTAAATAAAAAACAAGTTTTTTTTAACTGAAAGTAAAGAGCGACATTAAAACTTAAAACGACCAGAAATTATTCCGTATATGAAAGGGGCTGTCCACTCCTTAACGCCTCGCTCTTTACGCTAAAGTTTGACTTTCTTAGAACCCTATTGTTTTAAGCAATAAAAAACTTCAGCGTAAAGAGCGAGGCGTTGAGAAGGGGACAGTCCCTTTCATATACGGAATAATTTATGTTCGTTTTAAGTTTTAATGTCGCTCCTTACTTTCAGTTAAAAATGTTTTATTATTTAATATCCAGTAAAGCTAAGGGTTGAAGAGTATCGTTTATGTGCAAACCCTTTATTTGGGTGTTGGCCAGTTGGCCAATAGTCAAAAAAAAAAAATCGTATCAAACAGAACTGTCACGTGAAAATCTGAACGGCTTTACTTGTTGCAGGGATCAATATTTCAATCACAATTACTGGATATGTATATATAGTAATTTATAGTAATATGTTATAATAATGCTATATATATATATATATATATATATATATATATATATATATATATATATATATATATATATATATATATATATATATATATATATATATATATATATATATATATATATATATATATATATATATATATATATATACAGTAATATGTAAATACCTTTTTTCCCCTTGGATTTAGTCAGGGTTGTTGCCAGTTAACTTTTTTAGTTTAATACATGGTTTGATGATGACAGGTTAGATTAGCTTAGGTTTTTAATCCATTTCTGATATTTATGATCAAATTTAATCTAACCTAAACTAACATAATCTAGCCTAACCTAACTTTGAATGTTGCCATCTTAGCTTACATAAGATTTAAAAAGCTGACTCGCAAAGCTAATTGAATCCAAGCAGAGAAAAAGAAATTTCGGACCTTCACCGATGGATGTCGACATTAACCAGATGAAAGAACAAAAAAGGAGAAAGAAAATGCAATTTCTATAATTATGTAGGAAATAAGTGGTATATATAAATAAGAAACAAATAAATATCCGAGGAACATCGAACGGATGACATAACATACGGGGGATCATACTTACGGAGGAATGTACTTGCGGCATACTCCTCCGACATAACGGAGGAACGGATACTTACGGACGACATAAACTAAGCGAAATAAACTAAGTTTTTATTTAACCGGTGATGGTTGACTCCTGCAAAACGTTTATTTTGATTCATGAGCTTGCTGATTTTAATGGATAATATTTAAAATCAGAACCCCAAAGTCAAATCAAAATGTTAGGGTCGTAAGGACAATCTTCAATCCCTTTGATTGGATGTGCTTAATTAGGGTTTTTGACCCCATTCCTCCTCCAACTCGTTTTATCTTTTACTGTCTATGGTGAGATAAACTATAACAGGCCTCAAAATTGGAAATTTCTGAAAATAATCGAAAATCTCTTTCATAAAAATGTGTAAGCAACATGTCATTTTTTTTTACAGTTTATCGAAGAGTTTATCAAGTTTATTAAAATTAAATTAATTATTTATTAGTTAAAACTATCCTGTTAATTATTTCAAAATTCATTAAAATGTTAGGAATTTAAATTAAACTAACGAGATCGTATTTAAGTTAGGTAGAACCAAATTTACTATTAATAAAACAAATTTCTGAATCCCAAAAAACATGATTATTTTGTCACAAATCTAAAATGAATTAGCAAAATCTTTCCAAAATGTTCAGTTGTCTCCCAGGTTAAAAGTTTTATTCTAATGAAATAACAAGTATCAAAACGGACCGCCCGATATCTGAAATCAAAATATTTAGTTATCAACGACGTTTTTCAGTAATTAAGTCTATAAAAGCCAATATCGGGACCACCAATTTTTCTTACGAAATTTTTGCATGACGCATCTCTATGTTTTTGTTAATTGATGCTGAAAAGAAGGTACTTCACAAGAACTTCACAGCATACTAAATTGCTTTGCAAAGTTTGAAATGATTTATAAAGTGTTCATTTCGTTTCAGTTTTACCTGGCATCATGAGGAGCTTTTTTTCTGGGATTTTTTTCTTTCTTATCTTTTATTCTTTTCCTGTGCGAATAGAGTTCTTGACCTGGAGCTTACATTAGTCTTTTCGAAATAAAATTTATTCATTCCTTTTTTTTGTTTTGTTTTGGAAATCCGATACATTTTTTTAAAATAAAGCGTCCTAGCTTCGAAGATAAACTTGATAAACTTTTAAGAAACCAAGTAATATCGAATGCTTCTAGCACCTTGAATCATATCTCTGACAATCTTAATTTATAAGATTGCGATTGTGCATGAATGTTCCATGATAAAGGCTATATGAGATAGGATACCTTATTTTCTAAACTTGCTAAAAGTAAGTTTTCAACACAGATAGATGGCTTTTGTCTTTTAAAAACGTCTTGCATTTAGTTACTGCAAAATAAATCTCCTTTAGTAACTTGCTCTTTTGAAGTTTTACTTCCTGAATTATCTTCAATTTGTTTAAATGAAGCTCTTTAGCCTTGAAAATGAGTTTTTTTCCAAACTCAATACGTAGAACTTAATGTAGAAATGCTTCTAAATATATTCAGTTACTTATTCAAAGAAAACGTATCTCTTATAGATTTTTGAGAGAAAAATGCACCCACAAATTCTGAAAAAAGAAATCTCTGGTTTTTTTTCTCAAGAATTTTCGGCTTGTTATAAAAAAAACGTTAAAATCCTCCTGAGCCATTGCTGGCGCATAGGGCGTCGGATCGACGTTTAAGTTGCTGGGTCGTTTTTACTGGGACAAGTCGAAAGTTTGTCGCCCAATTTTTCTGCGGCGGGGATCGAACCCCGAATCCTATATTGCAAACCAGAGCATCGGTCCTCTGTGCTACAAAATCGGTTTGTTATGTTTTAGTCATAAAGTGCAAATAGAAAGCAATTCTGTTCGAGCTTTTCTAAAAATTCTGCTCATTACCTTTTCTCAGCTACCTTTTCTACTCATTCAAATTCAACCTGTGTTTGAGCAGTCTTTCTCAAAGAATTGTGACAAAAAGTCAAACTTTAGCTTAAAGAGTTAGGGCTGAGAAGGTTGGCAGCCCCCCTCATATACGGAATAATATCGGTTCATTTTAAGATTTAATCTTAATACTTACTTTCAGATGAAAAAAAAATGTTTTTTTGGTAATTAATTTCTGATCCTTTTTTAAATTATGCCAGGAAATCCCCTCTACCTGTGTAAAATTTTCCCGTGGAAAATCTCCCCCCCCCCGGAAACTCTCCTCCTCAGGGAAAATTCTTCCCGTGGGAAATCCCCCCCCTCCTAAAACAAAGAAAATTCCATATATTTTCCGGTAACAAATACTATATATAAACAATGAACAAATTGCATAACTTACAACCCTTTCCTCAGGGGCTATGGGTAATCATATCATCCCAAGAAGTATTGTTATCGGAATTTTCAACTATGCTGAGTCAAATGGCTATCTCGAAATTTCTATCGGATGTCTTTTGCCAAAAAGTAAAAGGGGGCTATTTTCCCTCCAATTCTTTTGGTCAGGTGAAAAGAGCATTATAACTTTCAATTTTCTTTCCAATAAGCCGTCTCTCAATCTTCTAGTGATGTTTGCTCGAATTGATAACCCCTAAAAAAAAAAAAAAAAAAACGCATCTGCTCTTAATCTTTCAAAACTAGGGCCTTTTTTTTGGTAAATTTATAGTTTGAAATCAAGTTTTTGGATTTGCTTTTTTTTTTTTGAAATGAATCCCAACACCTTCGATTAAAAGCCTTTTAAAAAACAAATAACATAGAATCTAGATAATCGAATCAAATAACATCTAAAAATTTACATTATCTCTTTGCTAAGCTGCACCGAAAAATCTGTAACTTTGGACATTTATGAGAGCTAATATGCATTCAGACTTTGAAATACGACGTTTTGTCTCTTTTTTTTCAGAAATTTTTGGTTTTGAGGCTTGTCAGATTTTGTCAAACACTATGAAAGAAATAAAAATTATTTGAACTTTTCTATGAATGCAAAATAAATTGTATAGCCTTCTTAGAAACAAATTTTTAAATAAGCCGTCGTACATCAATTTTCGGTGTTATATAGGCCTAGTAGAGGTAGCTTTTTGGAAAAGCTCCTAATTTTTCTAAAAACTAGGGTCTTTTCTATGGTTAAATTTCTGTTTTGAAATTTTATTTTGCAAATTTTTTTTATGCTGTCAAAGTAAAGTGCAATATCTTTGACGACAAGCTTTTCGAAAGCTAAATAATACGCAATGCTTCTTGAACTTTCTTTTACTCCACATCTCGTCTCTCCCCATTTCTATTAGTCTGTTAATCACCGCACATCGTATGCATTTCTAAAAAATAAGATACACCCAGAAAATGAAATGCAACATTCTAGTTTTTTTTTCACAAACTTTGGGTTTTGGGGCTTGTTGTATTTCAGTCAAATACTACGAATGGAAAAAATAACTTGTTTATTTTGTCTATGAAAGCAAAATGAACTGTACATCCTTTTTATTAGCTTGTGTATAAATTTGCTAAATTTATAATTGCACATTAATTTGCAATATAAATTTTAAAAAACATTTATAATTTACAAATTTATATTATACAAATATATAGCTCGAAAATGAATTTGAAATTCATAACAATTTTAATGATTCAAATAATATGAAACGTGCGATTTGGAACATAACAAAGTTAAAAAGACTATCGTATTGACCTTTTGACTGACGAATTCAGATGTTTTGAACTTGACTTTTTAGGAGTTTGAAAAACTCATATCCAAGGGTTAGGAAACATGAAAATAAGTGATATAGAATTTATTAACTCAGGTAGGAAGGATGGATGTAGGCTGGGAGTAGGGCCCATGATGAATATTGAAGCTTGCAAGTCTTGCTTAGGTTGGCTAGCTATTAATAATATATTTTTTGGTCAATAATTTTTGGTCATTTCATGACCAAAAATTATAAGTCATAGTGGTTTTTGCCCCTGTAGAACCGGCTGAAGAAGATAGTAGTAGCTCGTATGAATTTTACATACAGTAACAGGAACAAATAGGAAGGAACCTCGGTAGAAATATGGTATTTTTATTAGGAAGTTTTGTTGCCAGGTTTGGTAAAGATAGGGGCAAATGGTATCCTAGCCTAAGTTAATTTCTTGTAGGAAAAAAAAAAAACAAGAATAGACTGTTGCAATTTTATCAAGCTACTAAGTCTTGTTTAGGCTGGGCAGGTATTAATAATAGAATACTAATTGTTCATTTTATGACTAAAATGTTCAGGGTATCAGTTATAGTAGTATATGCCCCAGTAGAACTGACTGACGGAGATACTAGTGACTCAGATGAATTTTACTTACAGTTACCAGAGCAATTAGACAGGGTCCCAGGTAGAAATATGATGTTTTTACTAGGAGATTTTATCGCCCATGTCGATAGAAATAGGTATAGATGTTACCCTAGCCTAGGTAAATTTGATGTAGGAAAAGAAAACAGTAATGGCCACAGACTTTTGCAATTTTGTAGGTATAATAATTTAGTTGTAACCAATACGGTGTTTGGTCACAAAATGGCTCATAGGTTAACATGGTATTTACATCATGGTAAGACAGCAAACTTATTGATTATATTATAGTAAACTGAAGACTGGTAGGATCAATACAAGATACTAGGGTATATAGGAGTGCTGTTATTGATGTTAAAAGTAACGATCACCATCCGGTAGTGTCGAGGGTTAATTTAAAGCTGAAATTTCGGAAGGGTAACTACTTCCCGGAAGGTTATGATGTTGATAGACCCCAGAAAGAGAATTTGAGAGAAACTTTTCAGGAACAGTTGAATACTAAACTTGAGAGTTCTAAATTTGAAAATGTGGAAGATGGTTAGAATAATTTTAGAAAAAAATTTGTGAAGTTGCTGATGGTGTCTTTGGAAAGAAATTTAGGACTGCAGCTAGGAATATTAGTGAAAAACCTTTATGCTTAATAGAGGGGAAAAGGGGCTTGTGCAAGAATTATCTGCGTCTTAAATCATATGAAAATAAGAGTAATGTAAAGAAAGTAGAGAAAGTATTAAAAAATGAACTACGGAAGTGTGAAGTGGAGGCCATGGATAAAATTGCCGAGGATCTAAAGATGCAGCTAGACGATATAATAATAAAATAGTGTTCTAGCATGTTAATGAATTGAGAGTGAGCAGTCAATCCGGACTTGTCCCAGTTAAAGATAGGAACGGGGCCACAATTATTTGCAAGGAAAGAGTTAGAGAGAGATGGTAAGAAAATTTTGAGAATGTTCTAAACCGAGATTGAGTTGCAGGAAAAGATATAGAAGAAAATGAAAAAGTTTGTGATAACATGGATATGAAGGAAGATTTGTTTTTTGAGGAAGAATTAGCAACAGTACTAAAAGGATTAAACAATAATAAGGACCCGGCACTTGGCACGCGGCAAGCATCTATAGATGGATTCTCACTGTTGCTTGTCATCTAAACCTAGACCATATGAGCCTTTTCTTGATGTCATGACGTCCAAATAGACCTTAAATTAGAAGTAATGCCTTTGCAAAATTACCTTTTTTTATTGGACCTTTAACTTTTGCCTCAGCTTGTCTTCTGTCATTATGAAACACATATCGCCGAACCTTTGTTTTGATCTATATAGGCCAAAAGTCTGAGAAAATCGTTAAGGGCTTTAATTTCGGTTTTTGCAAGTGACGTCATGTACTATGTTATTACATCGTATAAGCATTTCTTATGACGTCATATATGGCATCATATAAATATTTTCTTATTTGATGTCATGCATAGCATAAAAAAGATTGTTGAGTTTCCAACGCAACAGTTATTTATATAATTTAATGTCTGTTGGAAAGCCCAAAAAACGAAAATTTGCTGTTGTAGATACTATCAACGAATGAATTTATGGAACCAATACCTGAACAATCAAACGTGAAAAGTTGTGAAATTTGACAACCTCGATCCTCAATTGCGACAACACCAATACGGACAACTAAAGCAAAGGTTGTTGCTAAATTGTCTGAAGTAATCAAAATCCAAAAACATATCAAAAATGAAAATGAAGAGCAAAGACACGGGTGGTTAGAAGATATGCGAAAACGACAATTAGAGCGTGTTAAAAATGAAAATGAAGGGCAAAGACACACGCGGTTAGAAGACATGCGCGCTGAACAAGTGAGGGATATATATACATATATATATATATATATATATATATATATATATATATATATATATTTTCACGTTTCTAAATTTTGAAAGTTCGCTTATGATGATTGTGAGGATTTTAGACGATGATCATGATGTTTTTTTATGAATTTTTATGCTAGTCTGATGCGAAAGGACTTGAAGAGTGAAAGGTTATAACTAACATAACGAAATTTTACAACTTGGGATAGGAAATTACCTATAAAGCATGAAAGCCACTTATTAGAGTTATAATACTTATTTTGCTGTAGCATAAATACTTATCGTTTGAATCTGATTTTTTTTTATTTATTCTATTATTTTACAGGAACAGCAAGTAAACTGAAAGAACCAAGTTTTGGGCAAGAAGCTAATGAAAACCGTAAGTTGTCATTTCTTATGTAATGATAATCGCTTTAATATACTTAAAAACTTGACTTAAAAACTTGAAGTTGAAGAGGACCGAAATAGCCCTTAAAAAATTACCACCCACTCTCCATTCCCTTTAAAAGGGTGGTTTTCTATCTTCCATTTTATTGTTCATATTAGTTTTAAAAAGCAAAGCCTTTTTAAAAAGTAAAGATATTTATGATATGTCTATAGAATTCTAAAATCTATCGCTTTGCTGAAAACACAACCCTTTTCGGCTATCCTTTAGCAAAATTCTTGGGAAAATGCGTAAAAATTCTGGATACTTGACTTTAAAAAAGAGCATAAAGTCCGTATATCACTTTAAAATACCTAATTTTATCATAAATCCCTAATTTTATTGTAAACCCCTAATTTTATTAATAAAATCATAATTTTATTATACACTTAGTTTTTACACCATGTGCGAAGACTCTTTCGTCATTCATTATTATATTTTATTGTTGTTGTTTTTTTCTCGACGTTAAATATTTCTTTTTCTTTATCACAGAGTCTCATCCTTTCTTACGCCATTTAATATCAGTATATATTGTTGGTAAATTCTCCTACTGTTGTTGTTTAATTACATAAGTAAGTTCATAAGTTAATTATTAATCCACATTCACAAACAAATAAATAGATTAAACAACACTTTCGCAATGGAGAAAACCTACGAAGGTTCACGATCCCACGCACCTACTTACTTATTAACTCAACTATTTACATAAACCTCACTTATTTAATTAAAACTATGATAAATTAACCCAAAAATAGAGAAACTATAACCTATATATGAAAAAAATAGATAAATAAATAAATAACTGAATTAAAAATAATAATAGATAAATAAAATATAAAAGAAAAATAATAATAACAAATCCATTCACCATCACTCTTAATACTCAACTCCCTCTCACCTCCCCCACCCTGCCCTTCCAACTTACCTTAGCACCTATCCACCCTTACCTTCCCAGTCCACCCTTACCTCTCCAGCTTATCTTCCTCCCCTAACCAACCTACCAGCCATAATAAAATTTAACGAATTCCCCCCAAAAAATAGTCTTTTAAATTTTAGATTGATGTACGTGTTCCGCCGCTCTATGCTCAATAGCTCATTGAGGTAGCTCAATGAGCTAATTGAGGTAGCTCATTCCATACTGATGCACCCAGGTGTTTCATTGAAAATGAAGACCTGGTACCACGACGCAAATCAACAACTATATTGTCACTTTGCCTAGTTCCATAATTATTTAGGTCACTATTAATTTGGTAAAAATTCTTATGAACATCAGGGGTTGAACCATTCTTAGACTGAAACACAAATACTGCTGCATGGTAATCTCTTATCTGACCTACATTAAGAAACTTCAGGGACCTAAAACAAGCACAGGTGTCATGTACATCCTGGACATACCTACCGATTGTTCTAACAGCTTTATTTTGTAGGACTTGCACTCTTCTATAGTTGCATAAGAAGTTACTCCGTAGGAGATATATGGATAAACCAACGAATAATATATAGTTAAAAGTATTCTTTGAGGGAGAAAGTGCTGCAGACGTCTAAGTATTTCTATCCCACGGGCAATTTTTGATGAAATTGCGTCACTGTGACACTTCCATGCCAGATGGCAATCAAGATAAAAACCAAGGTAGCGAAGATGATCAACCTCCTGAATTGGATTACCCCATGAAGTTACCTGGCCAAACACATCCAGTGATGTACCAACTCGGCAGAACGTCAATAAAGATGTCTTGTGAACATTTAAACACAACAAACTTAATGAAGTGAAAATCTTCAGCCTTCCCAATGCGAGATTCGCCTTTCTCCCCAGGTCCTTCACAGATGAGACAAACACAGTTAAAACGGTATCATCAGCAAACGGGATTAGACACACATCTTTCAAATAAAGACGCATGAGATCAACGTATATGAGGTAAAGCAGCGGACCTAACTCTGATCCTTGTGGTGCTCCATACGCCACTGGAATTGTTGTTGAACTCACGTCATTCAAAATTGCTTTAAAGTATCTCCGTGTAATATCGATGTCAAACAATTTTACGCGCTTTCCTTGGACACCTAACGACTCCATCCCACTTACTATACTTTGAAAATCAACTGTGTTAAATGTTTTGTTAATACCTATAAATATAGACAAAGGTGTTTCACCTCTACCCATACCATTGTTAATTGATTCCATAAGTTATAGCAAAGCATTCGTCGTCGAGAGCCCTTTGCGAAATCCGAATTGGGTCTCACTCAGCAAACCATTAGTCTGTAGGAAACTATATAGACGTTTATGAACAACTTTTTCTAATAATTTTGAAAACAATAGAAGGATCGAAATCGGTCTCAATTCCTCAATTTCAATCCTCAATTTCCTTTTTAGGGCCACCTTTATGAAGTGGTATCACTTTCGCAACTTTTAGCTGATCAGGAAAAATGCCCTTTTCAAGTGACAGGTCTATAATAAAAAGCAGACACGGTAGAATATAATACATTATTGCCTTAAACGCTCGAAGAGATAAGCCGTCCACTCCTGCAGAGTTTGATTTCAGAGATTTTATTATTTTAAGCAGTTCATCACTTGTACACGGATCAAAGGCTAATTCAAAACTCTCACCTCTATTATCACATATAATGTATTCTTGAACCTGTTGCCATCTATTTTTTACACTATTTTGCACTTTAATGCTAATATTAGAGACAAAATTACCAAACTCATTTGCAATTCCAGACTTATCATCAGGGGCGAACCCTTCAAGTTGTACTTCATTCCTTCCAATTTCAGCATTCCCATTGGTCACTTCATTTATCAGTTTCCATGTTTCTTACATATTTCCTTTACTATTTGAAAACTTTCTATCATAATATTCGGCCATAGCTTTGCCACGTAATTTGTTCACTAAATTGTGCTGTTTCTTGAACAATTCATACGATACTTCACTTTTATCATCTAGATATCTGTGGTAAAGCTCAGTCCTTAGCTTTCTTTCTTCCAGTATTTCACTCGTTATCCATGGCTTAAGGGGTTCCTGTTTCTTCACTTTCATTACCTTAATAGGACACGCGCTATCATAAATGGGTAGAATAACTGACATTAGATTATCAAGTGCTATCGTAGGGGATTATTCTTCAGGAAACTGAGGGGTCCAATCAATAATACTAACCTCCTCCACGAACTTTTGAAGATTCTCTTTACGAACCAACATTGTCATTATTTTTGTTTTCATTTCTCAGTGTAGTTCACCCCTCATCAAACTCATCAACAACAGATGGTCAGAATGAGGAACAGCACAAACATCAGCAATAAAAGCTTCCAATTGGCAGAACGAACGAAAATATTATCAATTAGGGTTGCACTCTGTGCAACAATCCTCATGGATGCACTCACAAGCGGGTATAGATCATTCGACATCATAAAATTTAAAAAATCAACAATATGATTAGACAAATCAAGCAGGTTAAAATTAAAATCACCCATAACAATATGACTAGCTCCAGACGGTACCTTTGAAATCAGCTGACTCATACCTCCCGCAAAATCCTCCAGGTGAACACTGGGTGGCTTATACACCATACTAATTATATTTTTTCTCCCATCAAATTCAATTTCAATTGAAAAAAAAATTCAATCTTACCTTCAATCCATATACTAAGATCATCCCTTTCATTATAATTCAACTCATTCTTTATAAGGAATCTAACAGCACCACGACCCATCACCACTCGGTTCTTAACGCAAAGACCATAACCTCGAAATGAATATAGCGAGAGAGACTGGTTTGAACTAAAAAATGTTTCATATAATCCTATAATATCAAAAAAAGAAGAAAATTGTTCAATTAATTCTAAAATATCGAGGTAGCTTGTAGTCACGTGGACATTCCAAGAACACAGTCGCAGACGCTTTTCATTTACATCTTGAATTTACGGCAACCGAATATAATCACTCTCCCTTATAGTCTTTAGCTCAACAATCGGTATATCATCATCTCTGGAAATACTTATTAAGAAATAATTCTGAATACAAAATCGGTCTTAATCATACATTATCATTTTTCATATAAAATAACAAGAAATAGCACTTTAAAAAAAGAGAGAGAAAAAAAACGAAAAATAACAAAAAAAAAACACAAATGTTAAAAAAAACTCTATAAAAGGTCATCAATTTACCAGATACGCCTTACTGGAGCAGTCTCAGTTTCGCGCAAAAAAATACGGCCGTGATCAGACCACACACTGCGATTTACTTACAAGTTAATCTAATTACATTTAATTACAAAAATTTTAATTATGAACATATACACACAGAATACCATCAGGAAGCATTTGTAGATGCCATCTTGTGCCGAGTATAGAGGTTATAACTGCGAGAAGCTTGTGCTTCATTTTAAGCTTTAATGTGAGAAAACTGTTGTAGAAGCCACCCTTGAATTTGATGATTTTCTTCTTTATGTTATGAGGATAGTGGATAACAGGGTCGCCACCACGGTCAGTTCCTTAAGTGCTACAGTTGCCCAAATTTGCGTGCTACACAGAAATTTTATGTGCTATAGTCCAAAAATTGACTATAATAGTGCTAAAATATCACTTTCGTGCTATTTTAGCACTACTTCAGCAACACTGAACACGTGCTACGATGCTTCACATAATAAATTAGTGCTAAATGCCTACAGGTGGCAACTCTAGTTGATAGTAGTTTTTTCCATACTCCAGTATTGTTGTCCTTTATCCTCTATATAATTTTTCTGGTTATTTTGAATAATTTCGTTCGTTTGGTTTATTTTTTTTGTAGTTGTATTTACTCATTTTATTTACTTATTTATTATTTGATTATTTTTGTGATACATTGTTGTTTATTTTTATTCGTGTTTTCTTTTCCAATGCAGCTTAAGGAACAAACTGAATATAATTTCAGTAGACTAATACTTTTTATCTACATATTAAAAGCAAAAAGCGAGGCGCTTTGAACATGCCTCTTTTTTCCTACTCGAAAGTTTATTAATATGTTTGCTTCTTAGCGTTTAATTACATTCGAAAATCTCTCTTTAATTAAACTGTATGCAAATCAAATCCTTTCTTATTAAACTTGGAAATTGCCTTTTCAAAGCTCATCCTTGTCTGTTGAACTTTCATAGGACTTCTTTGCTAGTTATCCTTTTTTTCTTAATTAAGCTGGAAGTATTTTTTCCACTGTTTTGTCTCCTGAAGCGTCTTTAGAATTGCTTTAAATTTAGCACAATACATTGTTTTTCTTAATTCAATTTATGTTTCCTGTTAGTGTATTTAAAAAAAAAAGAATAAAGGTTGTAGAACTCAAATATCTTTTGAAATTCTCTGGAGGAAAAGTTGCTTTTTCTCCGTCAAAGCTTAAGTTTTAATATGATGCAGCCTCTTGTCTATGAATACCAAAGTTAAAATCTAGATTTTTTTCTTTTTTATGGCCAAGTTTTACGAACTTAAAAAGGCTCTGTTACCAAAAAAAAATATTCTAAATGAATTTGCGATTTTTCTCTTGTGAGACAGTCTTGCCGAAAATTTGTTTTCTTTGCTCCAAAGACCCATGATTTGCTCTTTACTAAGCTTTGGTTACTCTGTAGCTATGCAATTGATAAAAACGGACGGACAAAGAAACTAGAATGATAAAAATTTTCTATAGAAATCACAAAAGTACAATAACAAAGAACAAAAAGTTAAATTTTTGAAAAATTATAATAATATAAATCTAGGTACGAAGCTAGGTCAAAACTAATGTCTAGAGTTGTGATGTCCGAGGTGGTAGTCTTCAGTGACAGGAGAGGACATACTTGATTATTATGTATCAAACAGTTCGTGGTGACGAATCTACTATAGAGGTTTCAAGCTCCTATCTGTAAAAATGTGGAATTTTTAATTTTTTCCAGAAGAAAGATCACGGATCTGTGTTTATTTGGTTTTTTCCCCAGGGGTGATCGTATCGATCCAGTAGTCCTAGAATATCGTGAGAGGACTCATTCGAACGGAAGTTAAAAGTTCTAGTGCCCTTTTTAAGTGACCAAAAAAATTGGAGGGCAACTTGGCCTCCTCCCACACTCATTTTTTCTCGAAGTTACCCAATCAAAATTTTAGAAGGCCATTTCGTTCAGCATAGTCAAAAATCTAATTAATATGGCTTTGAGGATGACTTGATCCCCCGCAGTTCCCGGGGAAGGGCTGAAAGTTATAAACTTTGCCCATTGTTTACATATAGTATTGTTTATTGGGAAGTATACTGGTGTTTTCAGGAGGAATTTTTTTTCTAGTGGGGGGGTCGGGGTCGGAATAAGGGTTCTGATGGCGGATCTGTAAATAGAGTATATTTCCTTGGGGGAAGAAACATGCCCGAGAAGGGGCGCCAAATTTCCCATCATTATTAAAAAACGATCAGAAAGTAAATAAAAAAACAGTTGTTTTAAACTGAAAATAAGGAGCAACATTAAAACTTAAAACGAACAGAAATTATTACGTATATGAAAGGGTTCGTCGCCTCGTCAATACCTCTCTCTTTGCTCTGAAGTTTTTTTTAATTACTTTCAAAAGAGCCATTGATTCTAATTAAAAGCCCTTTGTGATTCAGGGGCTTGTAATTTGAACAAAATTCTAACTTTAGCGTAAAGAGCGAGGTATTGACTAGGGAGCGAACTCCCTAATATACACAATAAAAACATACGAATATAGAAATTCGTTACGTAAATTAATTCGTAAGTTATGTCAGAACAAAATTTCGAGAAAGCCAATTAGCCATTAAAAAGGAAATTTAAGATGCGAATTTCGTTTTAATTATTCATGTACGGTGAGCCAAAATCAAAGCTACATTAATTCAAAAACGTTCAGAATTAACTAAAAAAAACAGTTTTTTTAAACTGAAAGTAAGGAGCGACATTCAAACTTAAAACGAACAGAAATTATTCCGTATATGAAATGGGTTGTCTCCTCCTCATCGCCTCGCTCTTTACGCTAAAGTTTCTTATTGTTTTATAGAATAAAGTTGTAAGACTGAGTCAAACTTTAGCGTAAAGAGCGAGGGGTTGAGGAGGGGACAACCCCTTTCATATACGGAATAATTTCTGTTCGTTTTAAGTTTTAACGTCGCTCCTTGCTTTCAGTTAAAAAAAACTTGTTTTTTTAGTTAATCGCACAAAGAGCAGCCAAATAGTTTTTGGATCAGCCAGTTAATTTCTTATATTTTATCGTATACGAGATATGTGAAGTTTCAGACAGGCCAAACATAGACATCTAACCAATTAATTTTTTTTCATGAATAGTGAATTTCAGATTCTACTTGAAACTGGAGAAACCTAACAAACCTCATTAGTTGAAATGTTAAAATCGTTTAAAGCCAAATGCTCCTTAAAAGTTATTTTTTTTTTAGAAAATGTTGACGGTCCTTTAATGTTTAAGCTGGATGAAGATCCACTTTTCCGTGATAAGAAACCTCAAGCGAAGACGGAAAGTCATTCCAAAACCGAGGTACTTTAAGATTTTTGTCTTTATTTTTATTAGCTTTTGTAGCATGAACTGCAATAGGCTCAATTATCTCTAGCATGTTCAGGAATATCCACCACTTCTTTTCCAACTTATGATAGGCCACTAGTTGGACTTGTGGAAGGCGGTGCTCTCCACGCTTCCGAAGACTTCTTAATCTATCTTTTGTTTTGCAGCAAGAATAGTTGTACCGTCAGAAAATTGTACCGTAATGTACAGGATGAGGATGGGTGGGCGATGTAGCTCAGGAGGATCAAAGTGTCATTGAACATACATAGCCTTTCTGATCCTCGTTTCGAGAACAGCTTGGCAAACGCTGCTGTGTAATTGCACCAGACGTTTGAGAACATCACATATAATCCTCAGGCGTGACAGTGACGATTTTATGTCCAATTTAGTTGCTGTCACACCTGAAGGGCATAACTGACATTCTCACATCTCTATCAAAAATTTGGTAATGTCAGATGCGATCTTTAGACTTAACACTCTGGGACTTACGTATCAGGGGGGGGGACCTCTTTCCCTTGAAATGCTAAATATTATTGGCTTTCTGGGCACTTTTTATTCAAGTAATCAAACAAATTTCTTTGTAATACTGCCCCCCCCCCCAAAAAAAAAAATTGCATCCATGCCTGGTGACCCGGATCTGGTTGTAAATTTCATTTCTTAACCCGTCACCACAAAAAAGCTAAAAGACGGGGTACAAACAAAAAGAAAAGAATACTTAACAATACAATATAAATAAACGGACAATATAGAATAGTACGAAAATTAACAATACAATACTTACAAAAAAATGACGTTAATTACATTTCAACAATAAGAAAAAAAAGAACACAAACAACAGGGAACAATACAATATTTAACAATTCAATACTTACAACACTAAAACAGTACAGAATAGACACAGAACAAATAGTACAATACATAAATAAAATACTATATAATAAAATAAAATACTATACTATAAATAAAATAATAAAATACTATATTGACAGTACTGCTGCAGGAGGGACGACCATTCATGCAACAGCATTGGTTTTGAAAATTTCATTCTGTTTTCGAACGGCCTTACTTGGTTCTGTAACTTTGTGATGAAGGCAAATATATGAATTTCGCATCCATATGTGTAGCCTCAGTAACTACTTTGCGAAACGAAAGTAGTAGGACTGTATTTGCTTAATATCAAATTTTCGAAGCATTCTTCTGAGAGGTGCAACCACAATATATAAATTATAGGCAGTGTGACCTTTCCCTATCTCAACCATTATAAAAACCCGGACTGAGGTGCGAGTGCTCCAGAGAACCTAGAATCATAAGCGGCATTAGATCTTTCCACGGGTAGACAAGTCAGATTTCTCTCGAACGCGAAACTTGGCTTCAACGTTGGAACACTAAATTTTGAAGAAACTAATTTTAAATTAATTTATTCCAATACATATATGAAAATTGGTAATTAGTAGTGGAATGTCATTATTAGATATTTTTTAGGAATTAAAAGTAGGCTTCGAAGTCTCAAGTTGGTTTTAAAGGCATTTTGAGAAAGTTTCTGCCAAAATACGTGTTCGAGGGTAATTTGACCACTGATGGCAGATCAAATGAGAGGAGCTGTTTGTACGCGCTAATGCAAGAAGAAATGGGAGGAGCTGTTTGTCTGCACCGAGAATGAAGAGCCAGAAATTATCTGTGGTAAACTTACTGCTATATCTTTATACTGTGGGTGCAACATACAGAATATGCGACAGCGCAGTCGAATTATATAAAATTGCTTAAACCCTGCAATTGAACCGGAGTTTATTTGCAGCAGCCTGTAAGTTCTGACCGGGTGGTGCAGATAAGTTAGAAAAGGCACTGGCTTGATATTAGAACCACGAAGTCTAACAGGTACAGTACTCAAATATATCCAATTAAAAAGAGCAATCCGAGACTTATCTGCGTTGGAACTAAGACCAATTTTCCGGTATTCATCATTTGACATTTTAAAATTCGTCTCAATGTGCGCAATGATCCGACAAAGCATAAACACGTCATCAGCACCTCAAACTAGACTTAGGCCCAGCACCCACGGGGCAACTTTTTCAAGACAACGGTTGAAAACTAGTCTCATCTGCAACTGGTTTATTACCAGTCTACAACCAAAATGAAACGTGTCTCCGCCC
Source organism: Artemia sp. Qi Xiang Cuo (assembly GCF_049724085.1). NCBI lineage: Eukaryota > Metazoa > Arthropoda > Branchiopoda > Anostraca > Artemiidae > Artemia > Artemia sp. Qi Xiang Cuo. The sequence goes on from NC_142812.1 coordinate 56,737,165, forward strand.
ACGGACACGAGTGGTTGTGGATCAGTTGTGTTTATCTAATTGGGCAGTGCAATGTGGTTAACTATGTTGAGTATCGACCAGGAAGACTTAATTGATTGTTATGAGTACCGCAGGTTTCGTAGGTTTCAGAGGGAGTATTTAGTCCATCCCTACTTGGAAAAAAAATGCAAAGTCTCGTCTGTTCTTAGCAGCAAAAGAACTGTCTCAAACAGATAGACCGTTTATCCCATTTTACATAATGTCGAAGGAATCTTCATGCTTCTCCACTTCTCCTACGAATTTGACGTTTAATTCCTGGTCTGACATGTTGAGAGCCAGAATAATTGAGCAATATCAACGCGGTAGCTCCCAAAAATATGTATGACAACACTCTGCAACGCAACTGTGACCACCGCTGGAGGCTCATAGAAACCGGTTCATACGGAACTGATTTTAGACTGATTGGAAACCAGTTTCATCTGGATTGCCTCGTGGGCGGGCCCCCACTCTCCTTCAAGGCCATGGTCAAGAAAACCGTTGTGTGGGCAATTTGTTAGCAGTTCTAGTCTCAAAATAATTGCCTCGTGTGCGCTGGACCTTAGACTTATCAATCTGTCTACAACATCTGAACATTCAGTTTTGCGATTGAGGCTCTATTATTTCGATGTTAAAAAGTCAGGTGAAACTATTATCTGTCTCATTCCCCCATAAACTGACAAAACAACTGAAATTTCACACGGACCAGGGATAAAAATGCGGACCAACAAATTGCAAATTGCGATACTCTCCTAACACCGAAGGTTTGACCCCCCTCTGACCCCTCTCTTCTATGCCCCTTACAGAATGTATTCGTGGATAGCCAAGTAAAACGCACAGTGCACATCATGGCTACCAAGAACCAAAGATTCATTTGCTGCACCAGCATCTAAAGGCATAGCTGACAGGGCATAATCACCAGGGTATCCTTTCTGAAAGCCAAACTACGCCGAAGGAACATAACGTTTTCACCGAATTTCGTCGCATGTAAGCCTGTGCAACTTGCAAAAAGCATTTGACACAGTACGGTGATTATCAATCCTTCTTTAATACAGAATTTAAGAGAAAAGCCATGAAAAGCAATTCCTAAAATTGACACAAATTTATGATGAAAAAAGCAAACATCTACAATTTCGTTAGTTATTTATTTTTTGCTCTAGTTATGTTTTATTATACAAAGATATCAAATTTCTAGTATTTATAGCGTTGTGTTACAATCTGCCATCTCACAGGAAACCAAGGTGATAGTTCTTAGTTTTAATATCAAGTTTCTAAAGCGAACAAGTTTTTAAATAGTAAATTAGTACAGCATATAATGTGCCTTCAGTGCATTACAGTTTCCAGAATACAACTCTGCTATGGAAACTCGGAAGGGGTTATGTAACATTTTCTATCTGGAAATGTTATGCATTCGACTTCCTTAAAAAAAAGTAAACTATATCGATTGATTCAATCCATCTATCTCATTTGAAAAAATAACAGTTCAATAGTGACAAATCTTATATAAGACAATAAAAACAATAACAAAAACAAAATTAACTGTTTTTTGCACTTCATAGAAAGGCTGTGTAGTTTTCGAAAATACCTATCTCATTTGGATCTCAGTACCTTTGAAACCTTCTGGCATTTCCAAAATTCATGGTATCTTGCTGAGAGCCCGCAGAAATGGTTGAAAATTTGTGTTTTCGATATTGTAATTAATTTTTGTTCATTTTCGATGCCAAAAAAGACTTTTTTTTGCAAATAACCGCTTCTGAATAGTAGTCAAAACTATCAACACAGGCACGTACGCGGGATATATTTCTCTCTGTATGTGTGTTTGGAGGAAGGGTGGATAACAAAAAAGTGATTTTTGGTGGGGTAAACAGCAAAAAACAACTTTTATTTGATAACTTTAATAAGAGGTGGTTTGAGATTCAAGAGAGGCGAGCCCCCCTCCTGAAAATTGCCTGACTCAATACATATTTTAAATCTTCTGCTCTCCTGCAAATGACCGTTGTTCAAATTACTGTCATTTGAATTCACTAGGCGAACTGACTCTTGTTCAGACACAGAGGTGTTTCAGGTAGCCATTGACCTTTGGCATTATGGTTTAGGAAGCTTATTATTTTTTCTATAATTTACTCACACTTTTTGTGTATAAAAATCAAGTAACTTGCATTTGGGGTTCGGTACTTACGTGTTATAGCGACTACACCAAAGAAGTGAAGTAAGGTTCGTCCTAATGAAGTATACCAAAAATGATGAAAATATAATAGTTAAGTAACAAAATTATCGAAAATATAACATAGAATTATGAAAAGCAGGACCCCAGAACGAATTATATTAAATACGTAACCTAACTACCTCTATATATTAAATATTTAGTTAATATCTACCTGAAAAATATTTTATCTCGCTCAGGATAAGCTGATTATTTCCGAGTGGACACAGAAGACCAATTTCATTATAGGTCAAGAACAAAGTATGGTCCAAACGTAAGGGCCTACGGTTGAACATCCAACTAAAAAGAAATATTTGAATAATAATAATTAAAAATGCTGTTAAAGATATTACAATTAAGTCCTTTTTCCTGGAATTTCGAATGCTTGCTTTGTAAGAGGGACAAAAGTTTGTCATATTTATCAATTTATAAAATTCAGCTATTAATTAAACTGAAAAGAAAAAAAATACAATAAATAGTACAATTTAAGAACTCTTAAAGGAAAATAGAAAGTCAGTCAAAAACTGAGGCATTCTAATATTTTTCATGTAAATTCCATTTGTTACTTCCGCATTCAGAATCCCTTACTGGTAGAATTTCTTAGAAGAACTATTATATCCGACTACTAAAATTACTCCTACATATATTGTAAGTGGGCTGGCTAAGAATTGTACATTGTGATTGATCTCAAACGGAAGAGGTTTCTATTTTTCATCCTATCCTTTTACATATTTACAGTTTACTCCTTGGTCTTTCTATCCTTAATTTCCTGAACCTTTTCATTTAGTTTATGCGTTCTTTGCTTTCTTTGATAAATTCTCGTCGCATATCCAGGTAGCTAGCATAGTTTGCCTCCGAACTTAATGGGAACACTTGAAGAATGGAAGAAAAAATAATAGTAATAACATTACTGATAAACAAAAAAGAGTTTCGGAGAATATTTTGGGACCCAACACTGGTTTTCAGACAATTGAGAGATGGTGATTCAAAATATGCAAACCGTTTGTCTCTGTCATCCACCACTTTTTGGATATCTCACATTAACCGTTTATATATCTTTAACTTTGTATCAAGGCAACCAACTCGTAAATAAGTTAAAGAAGAGCACAAATTGCGCTGAATAGAGTACTAATTAACATAAATTTTATAGCCTCATCTAGTTAAGGTGTAATGCACATGTTTTTACATAAATATATATATATATATATATATATATATATATATATATATATATATATATATATATATATATATATATATATATATATATATATATATATATATATATATATATATATATATATATATATATATATATATATATATATATATATATATATATATATATATATATATATACGTAAAAAAAACTTTTTCGCATCTGACCAATGGTCGGCGTTTCACAGGTGCCGATCTCCTAATTCACTATTTTCGGCCGGGATTGCTATGCGTGGTTGGGGGCAAATCATCCGATGCTTCAGGCGCTTTTCCCCCGTATTTCTCCAGGCACCCATGTAGAGTTGGTTCGACTCTGGATGAGCTTACAGAGTCACACCATTGACCTCCGATCTAATCGAAATAGCCAGTGACACCAACACTCGAACCCCTGTTCTGAGGATTTCAAGTCCAGTGAAATACTCGTCTAGGACGGCTCAACATATAGAATAGAATTTATTTGTGCTAAAAGCCCATAGGCCATGGCAAAAAATATAAACAAAGAACCATTACAAAAATTGCACATAACCTAACATAATCCTACAGAAATCTACTTCTATGATTCATCGCGAGACGAAGGGATCGTGCCAAGCTTCTGATACCCATAAAACACTTATCCGCACACACATTCACCAACCACTCAAAATCATAATCCCCCCTACCAAACACTTCAAGTCTCCAATCACTCAGCTGCTCACACTCACACATGAAGTGATATACGCTTTCATCTAAACATCCACACATAGGACAATAATAGGGACCGGCCTTTAACTTTTCCTTCCCGATAAACTTTCTTCTTTGGCCCAGTGGCAAACTATCAGCCCTCATTTCAATTAATAACTTTATTTCATTTTTATTCAAACCCACCTTAAAAAATAAAACTTCACCCCAAATCTCCTTCGACCGACAATAAAGCCGCAGTGAATTCGAAATTGAACGTTGGGCCTGCCATGCCTGTATTTCTTGGTCTTGTAAAATCCTTTCCACTACTCTACTTACTTGATCCCCCATATCCTCGAGCCTTAAACCATCCCCCCACATATGGCTTAGTCCACACTGATCTAATACACTCTTAATTTGGTACGGCAACCCCCTACCTGAGCAGCCCTACCTGAGCTGCAACATTTCTAAGTAAGCCGCCTTCATCACCCGCACCCTAGGCATCACTAAAATTATTTCCCTAAGCCTAACCATGTTACTAGCCTACGAATTCTTAAAGAAAAAAAAACCTAAATCACCTCTTACTACTAAACTATTTGTGTGCTTACTTATCCCTAGCCACCTCTTATAATATCCTAATTGCACTGTTTCTAGCCTATCACCCTTCACATACCCCCAAACCTCAGAACCACAGTGCATTACACCTAAAATTTTAGCCCTGAAAACCTCTTTGACTACTTGGGACTTTTTAATATCCCTAAGCTGACTTCTTAATACCATATAACAACATGCCTTACCTTTTTCGATCCTACTTTCTACATGGCTACTAAATAAATTTCCTTTCGCCTTAAACTTAACATCTAAATATGACCATTCCTTCTCTAATCTAACCGTTTTACCCTTAAAACTAAAATTAACATGATCTTCAAGTCTATCACATTTACGGAATACTAACATATGGTTTTATCCACATTACTTTCTAAGTATTTCCCATTCAAATAATCTCCTAAAATATCAAAGGTTTTCTTAAGGTTTCTTCGTGAACCTGCGACCAAAACTCTATCATCTTCGAACAACATCATGCAAAGGGATACTATACCTAAACTCACAATCGGTACCTCCTTATTCTCTTGACACTACACTACATAATTCGTAAACAGGGCGAATAATTTAGGAGACAATGGGCAACCCTGTTTAACACCTTTATATCTTCTGACTACCCTTGAAACTTGCCTACCGACTCTCACAATCACTCTAGTGGTTATTACTAACATAAAGTTTCATAATTTGGAGTTATTTTGGTTTCAATTTCCTGGCTGTAGACTTGCGTTTGTGCGGAGGATTTGGCATGTTGCGCTGAAACATCCAGCAGTAGTCAGTCAGCAATGCTGCACTCCATCGACCTTGATAGCATGACTCCGTCCATCATTGAGATGTCCAGATGAAAACGTCTGCCATGTCCACCACTGACAGAACCTAGGTTCTCGGGAAAGAAGTCGAGATATGAGTCGACGAAAGGAATCTTAAGGGACTTGTTGCAACCATCAAGCTTTACGCACTTCTGTATAATATTTGCATAGTCAGGAGATATACTGTTTTTACGGAAATTGGCTATAAAAGACTAAAATGCCAATCATTCATCTTTTCCAGTCTACTGAGTAAGTCATCAAAGGGACTATCTGCAATGATATTCCTTATTTGTGGACCTTCTTTCGCTTTCGCTAAACTCAAGTTTGGAAACTTGTTGGATAGGTACTGAAAACTATCTCAGTTGTTGTCTAATACCTTCACGAAGTTCTTCATGATCCTCAGCTTTGTATAGATTGGAGGCATAATGACTTTTTTCACTTTTTCATTCTAAAGTCTTTAACTGCAGTTAAAGATTTTACAATCAAGCATTTCGCTCGTGTGATTTGGAACGCCTACGCCACATAAAAGGAACGTTGATAAAGGGGAGTTTGTAAAATTTAATTCACCAACTAATTACATTCGTCAAATGACAATATTTACATATATCCATAGTTTCTGCTAAGCTTTGTTTTAATCGCCGTTATCTGGCACTGGTGTACAACACTGTTGCTCTCACCCACATCCTCTACATTGCACCCTTCTGGGAGATTCTTACAAATGCTGATAAATTGAAAATCTGCTCAACTTTCTTCCGTTTCCGAAAATACCTACTGAGATATCCAATTTGGACACGCAGTTTAAAGCTCATCAATAGTCTTCATATAGCAGATTCTATTATACCCGTTGATAAACTTATGGAGAAACACAACCGAAAGATTTCAAAACATGCTTAGAACCAACTTGTTCAACACTAGCTATATTTTTATTGTTTTTTTTTTTTTTTTTTTTTTTTTTTTTTTTTTTTTTTTTTTTTTTTTTTTTTTTAGTGCTCCGTCATTTTCTTTTTGAATGAAGACGGGTTTTCAATAAACAATAATAATAATAATATCAAGAACCAAACCAGATAGTTTGATTATTTTTACGTATTTCAGTTTCGCCCCTTGCCTGTAAAAAGAAAGAATCTACAAATAAAAATACAATTAAAGAAGCTTCAAACGGAGACAGAAGTCATTCGAAAACTGATGTATTTCAATATTTTCTGTCAGTTCCATCTGTTCCTTCTGCATTCAGAAACCTTTACCACGGAGACTCGATAGGATAGGACAACTATTATACATGTCTACTGTAACTTTTCCTACGTATATTGTAAGTAGTTTGGTTACGAAATGTATATAGTGGCTGATCTCAAACATGACAGGTTATGGCATTCATTCTTTCCCCTTAGATATTGACAATTCATTTCCCTGGTCTTTCGGTTTCATAATATACATGAACAGATAACAAACATCTGGAGGAAGGGGGAAAATTAATTAAGATGCCTAGTCGATGGGGTGAGTTTCTGTTTCGGAAGTAAAAAATAAAATTTTAATTTCTGTTTTTAATATATAACATGTGGCGAAGCAGGGTCTTGGCAATTCAAAAACGATATGCTCCTAATTAAAGATATTTGCTTTCAAAAATCACGGCTGGTGCGGCAGTTGGACCCATGATGATAAGGGGGTGAAGTCTCTCGTCTCATTGCGGGGACGATTTTTTTTTTGGCAATTATGCTTCATTTTGAAAATCAAATACAGTAAATAAATAAACCTTCCTTACATTTTGGTTAACTCCTGGTTTGGTATTAAAATGAACAAAATTGAATTATAAAGAAAGATTTATCAAGTGAAAGTAAAGAGGTATACTAAAAGCTAAAACGAACAGAAATTCTTCCCTATACGGGGGAGGTTGCCCTTTCCTTAACCCTTCCCTCTTTACGCTTAAGTTTGGCATTTAGTCTGTTACACTTTAAGAATGACTTCTTACGAACAAGGGCAATAGGAATGGAATGGTAAGAATTATTCGCAATACTTCAAGAATGAAAGAGCTTATTAATGTGCATTTAACCAAAAAAATTGCACTTTGAATGTTTGAAAAGGCAATCGATAACAATACTTGCAATTACTCATTAACTACATTTGTTGTGCTCATAAGTGCTTTCGGCATAGCAGTATACAACTCTAGAGTAGAGAGCAAGGGGTTATAGAGGGGATAACCCCCCCCCCCCCATATACGGAATAATTTAGTTCGTTTGTGTTTAATGTCGCTCGTTACTTTAATTTGAAAAAAAACTTTTTTATTTAGTAGCGTATAAAACATAGCCTGTGTTAAGTTATCATTCCAGATTATTTGAGCTGTATGTTACTCAACATTTTTTTTTATTTATTTATTTTTGTCACTGTTATTAAGCAGCAGTTGTATTTAAATTTTTTTTTTTTTACATCCAACATAAGGTGTTAATAAATATAATATCAAAAGAACAAATTTCATATTTAGCTCTTTTCATATTTAGCATAAATAAAATTCTGGCTACACTGCAGAAGCTGATACGGAACATAAACTGTACTTGAAGTGAAGCCAATGTTGTAAGATAAACAGAAAAATTCGCATTATTACAATCAGACTTATAAAACCATTTAGAAAGTACACCACGACTTTTAGAAATAAGAAATAAGGAGATCAGCCACTATATACATTTCGTAACCAAACTACTTACAATATACGTAGGAAAAGTTACAGTAGACATGTATAATAGTTGTCCTATCCTATCAAGTCTCAGTGGTAAAGGTTTCTGAATGCAGAAGGAACAGATGAAACTGACAGAAAATATTTCTGTTTTTTAATACATAACATGTGGCGAAGCAGGGTCTTGGCAATTCAAAAACGATATGCTCCTAATTAAAGATATTTACTTAAGTGAAAGTAAAGAGCTATACTAAAGACTAAAACGAACAGAAATTCTTCCCTATACGGGGGAGGTTGCCCTTTCCTTAACCCTTCCCTCTTTACGCTTAAGTTTGGCATTTAGTCTGTAACACTTTAAGAACGACTTCTTACAAAATGGGAATGGAATGATAAGTATTATTCACAATACTTCAAGAATGGAAGAGCTTATTAATGTGCATTTAACTAAAAAAATTGCACTTCAAATTTTTGAAAAGGTAATCCATAACAACACTTGCAATTACTCATTAACTACATTTGTTGTGCTCATAAGTGCTTTTGACATAGCAGCATACAACTTTAGAGTAGAGAGCAAGCAGTTGTATGCAAAAGAATTTTTTTTTTACATCCAACATAGAGTGTTAATAAATATAATATCAAAATCCAACTTTCTAAAGCATAAATGTTTGGGTACCAAAAGAAGATACTCATATTGCGGATTATGCAAATAACGGATCGATGGTATCATATCGTACTCTCTGCCTGTAAGAAGTGGAGTTCCCCAGGGGTCGATTCTGGGTCCGTTACTGTTTCTTCTATTCATCAACGACCTCATAGAAACTGGTATGTCAGAGAGAGTGCGATTCGTTATGTTTGACGATGACACAAACTTTTTTGTTTGCTCTGAAAATGAGGCAAACGTAACATAAACAAAATGGTTTGTAAACAAAATGGTTGTTAATGCGTCTAAAAGTGGTACAGTAATGTCTACGGCGGGTCATCGCTCCCTGGTTGTTTTTCCTTGTATATTGAATTTGTGTTTTGATAATATCCTTATTCAACTAATTCAGGTAATGAAAATTTTGAGTGTGTTTTTGGATTCTAGCCTTTCTTATAAGTCTCATCTTATCGCCTATCCCAGGGTTTTCTTATCCTATCTCCAGGGTATTCTTATCCTATCTCCAGGGTATTCTTTCCCGCCAGGTTGGTGTCCTCCGCAGAGTTCAATCCTTTCTTCCCACCAAAGTATAAACACATACAACAAGTACTGACAAAACCTATCCTCTCCACACAAAAAAAGTGACCCTTTGTCCGCGTCTCCGGAGACGATTCCATAGCGAACCTGGGGGATAATAGCCTAAGTTCCGTTGGTGATTATACTTGTTCCGTAAAAGCTGTATTAAATTTAATTTATTGGCTCAGAGCGATTAATTAGTGCAGCATTTTTCCTCTAGAGGCGCTGAGGTACGCGGGGTCACTTTTGGAGAGTTTTGTCAGTACTTGTTGTATGTATTTATACTTTGCTTCCCACTGAGATAATGGTCTCACTGTATCATGTGTTTTTCGATTCACGACTTTCTTATTGCTGTTCTGTTTGGGGTGTGGCATGTTCTTCTCTATTAACTCGTATAAGACGCCTCCATAATAAAGCTGTGAAAGTTGTGTTTGGACCTCCCCTAAGATGGTAAAAAAGAAATGTCTCGTAGTTTATAAATTTTTACATTGTTCCCTTCCCACAAGCCTATGTTGTTTTTTCAAAAAAGCTCCATGTTCACATATTACCCTTTCGCTTCGTAAGTCCCATCTATCCATTCATCTTCCACTGTTTCAATTTCTTTTTCCTAGCGTTCCCCAGTTTATCTAGCTACTAAGCTATGGAATTCTCTTCCTTCCGATATTTCATGGAAGAGGTCTTTTCCGATATTATTTAATTCTGCTTGTGGTTTTCTTAGACTGTAGTGAGGTTTCTGTATTTTGGTCTTTTCCTGTATATTTTTTTATTATTATTAAAAAAAAAAAAAATATCTTTGTCCATAAGCTTTGCCACTTTTTGTTATGTATTGATGTATAGCTTTATTTCATATTATTTTTTTTTAAACATTTGAAATTGTTGCTGTATTGATTGGGCCCCCTACAAGCTCGGCTTTTGGGGCTACAATATCTGATGTATTTGTTTTTCTTTTACTCTTTCAGTTTTTGTTCTTTATTATTGTATTTTATTTATATTACTAATAAAAATGAATGAATGAAAGAATCAAATCAGCTGTGAATTGTTTAATATGGAAAAAAGGTTGTTTGGGGCGTCAGCTTTTTTAAGATAGTTGAATTTCACCAGAGGCGTAATTTGCTGTGGGAAGGGTGGGGGGCAGCTATCCTCTCCAGACCGAGTTTCGACCTCCCCCCCAGACCTCAGTTTGATCCCTGCTGAAATTTAGTTTCTGCAAAAATTTTGTCAAAATTAAGATAAGCATGCATAATTCAAGTATCCAGAGAAACAGGTTAATTGAGCATTTACATGTATGTTGGAGGAAGAACAGGCCAAAAGGTCCCAGACTGTGCCTTTTAATCGTTCAGGTTAAAAATACTTGGTTGAATCTGATTGCAACCTGTGTAACGTGTCCACCTTTCGGCCTTAATCTATCTACGTTAAATATATTTAGGTGAACAAAGTTATATTGCATAATTTAATGTCCTCAATATCATTCAATGAGATTCAATAATGGAATGGCTTTTTTTATGTTTTCAAGGGTAGGTAGTCTTAGTAACTGTATCTGTTTCTGTATGTAGATCAGATAAGCCCAGAAAAATACATAAATACCAAGCAAAGGAAGTTAAACTTTGGGCGTATCTAAATATTTTGCAATAACTAAGAAGTGCTTTTGTTAATAATGTATTTGGTTCAGGCTGGTACCGAAGACCAAAGCTCCGCGGAAATAATGAAAGCGATCTTTCTCACATGCATGAATTTCTTGACAGATTTGTTTGCAGTAATCTGGGTGACAGCCAAACTACCTTCTGAATGGAAACACAGTACCCTTGTGATTATATTCAAGGAAAGGGACGAATTCAAGAAGAAAGAAGAGAGCGGTAATCACAGATCTATATGATATTCAACGATTTTGAAAAGGCATTTTACTCAGTGGACCGCTATAGTATGCGAAAGATCTTTTTGCACTACAGAATCCCCGAAAAGATAGTTCTGCTGATCATTGCTCTATATGAAGACAGTGAGTGTTGTGTAAAGCAGCCAAGAGGCCAGACTTGTTTCTTCCGCATGCCTGCCAGAAGTTAAACAAGACTGCCTCTCGTCGCCGCTGCTCTTTCCAATTTTAATTGGTTACATAGTGCGAAGCTGTAGCACAGACGACATGCAGCTGAATCCTGAAGTATTCCTGAGTGATATATACTTCGCTGCCGACATCGCTTTACTAGAATCGTGCAAGCAACGACTTTAAGAACCATTAGACCAAGTGAGTGAGAGAGGGTGCTAGGTCGGCCTAAAAATAAATATAAAAAAAATGCATTACCAAAATAGACTTATCCCTGAGCATTGCTTGCGGAGACCAAGAGTTAGAATTTATCGTCCATTTCAAATACCTAGGCCGCATAATTGAAAATACAGGATCTACCACAAAAGAAGTGCTCATAAGAATTAGTCAAGCCAATAGTAGACTATCGAAAGTTTGGCGGTCTCGAAGCTTCTCTCTACGGCAGAAATTGTGACTCTTTAATAGCAACGTCATGTACTTTCTGCTTTACGCAGCCGAAACCTGAGACATTAACCAAGAACAAGAGAGGAGAATTCTTGCTTTCAAGAACACATGTATCGGAAGAATTCTTAGCGTCCACTGACAGATCTGCAAAGCTGATGTACTGGCAGCAGCAAGATTTTGGGAAGGTTAGCGACTCCTTCCTTATTCCCTGGGTGCCTCTGGAGGCACAGACATATTTAAGATCTAGAGTAAGGTAGTCTTAAACTGGTAAAAAACTATCATATCATATGATCTGTGACTATATATATATATATATATATATATATATATATATATATATATATATATATATATATATATATATATATATATATATATATATATATATATATATATATATATATATATATATATATATATATATATATATATATATCGCCTCGAATTATCGACGCCCGTACGCTACAGGGCTACACTGGACAACTTTCATAGAGGTCAGCTTCTTTTATTCTGATTTGCGTTCTGAAACTTATTTTCCTGCACTCCCAGACTTTTCAAACTACGATAAAGTCCCCTATATTGGTTATTGTACCTTTAGGCTTTCATTGTATCCACTCTCCTTACAATAATAACACCTGTGTAAGAATAATTATTCCATCCTGCAGTATTCGTATATTATAGAGGATCAGAGACATCAGATACAAAATGTCAGAAAAGGAAGTTTAATCTATCAATTTTAGTAAATTAGAATACTTTTGTCCTCTAAAAGTACGCTCCTGCCTACCAGGAGCGGACATGGTAGGAGACAGGAGCTTTCTAATTGGAACGCTCTGCTCTCAACCACGCAGAGTACTCCTGTTCTAGGGCAGAGTATTAGGAAGTCGGCACCTACGCTACGCCGAACTCATTGGCCCACCCCCGCATGTGAAAGTTTTTCTATGTTTTTTTTTGTCCTCCAAAACCTGATTAGGCTTTCCGTATATCCTGATTAGGTTGTAACAGGATATTTTACAAACAATCTCTCGTCCCCTGTGCCATAACACATTCTGCATACTCTAACACACAAGTGAACAAGTAAAATATAAAAAAAAAATGTCGGTATGTATTGTTTATGTTTCTCGAAAAAATTTCCAGATATTTCCAGAAACAATTCTGGAAATATATTTCTGGACATTACAAAAGTGACTGACCCCCCTCCCCCCATCCCGGTGTCTTCTAAACGCAGCACTTGGTTTAATTTGTAAAATGGCGTCATTCATTGGTTCCGTGTTGACGCATTTTAAGGATTCTAAAACTTGATTTTGTTTGAATCCAGCTCGAACATTCCGACTTTGCTTGGGAATCTTTTTATTGGTTATTATATGCTTTTGGTACCGCATCTAATTTCGTAGTACTCCCTGTAATTGCTACCTACAAATGACCCTCCCCCGAAAATCCTCTTACTCCCTCTTGACCTCCTCGTGCCACTCCTCCGCCATTTCGTGGAGGAGAATAGAAATGTTAATAAAATCAATAAAGAGGTTGTGTTTGTTAATTAAATAAAATAAAGAGGTTGTGTTTGTTTTGTTAATAAAATCAATAAAAGAATAGAATTCAGAATTCTATTCTGAACCGAACCCAATAAATAGATTTTATTTGTGAATTTATCTATTTTCCAGGTATAAATAGATCTTAGATGGGTCCAGGGGGAAGCAAATAACGTTTTTATTTGGTGACCTTAATTCTCTGAAATTTTCCTCGTCCAATCTTCCTTTTGGCTATTTTCCAGGTATAAATAGACCTAAGAAGGGACCAGGGGGAGGCAAATAATGTTTGTATTTGGTTCCCTTAATACTCTGGAATTTTCCTCGTCCAATCTTCTTCTTGGCTATTTTCCAGGTATAAACAGACCTAAGACCGGGCTATAGACCCATCTTGGTCTATCCCCCTATAGGGGGAGGCAAATAAAGTTCTTATTTGGTGCCCTTAGTACTCAGAAATTTTCCTCGTTCATTCTCCTTCTTGGCTATTTTCTATTTCCCAGAATAAATAGACCTAAGATGGGTCTATAGACCCATCTAGGTCTATCCCGCTATAGGGGGAGGCAAATAAAGTTTTTATTTGGTGCCCTTAATACTCTGAAATTTTCCTCGTCCAGTTTTCCTTTTGGCTTTTTCCTGCAAGATTAATAAAAAAAAAACTTTCCGAAAAAGAAGTTTTTCAAAGAAAAGTAAAGGCCATTTTAAACTAAAGCTCAGAAGATACAAATACCTGTTAAAATTCAAACTCAAAACGGCCAGAAATTACTATTGAAGATTAAGTGAAACCCAAAACGAACAGAAATTAAATAAACAGTCATAGCAAAAAACACACAACAAGTAATAATATAAATGAACAAATAGATTTTAAAGTGAGCAATGCTTAGATTGAATATGAAAATCAAGCTTAAAACGAAAAAAATATTTTTGTATTTAAGTATAAATGAAACTTAAAACGAACAGAAATTAAATAAACAATCAAGGCAATTTAACATACAGTAGATATTAATGTAAATAAATAAATAAATCTTAAAACGGGTGAAACTTAAATTGAATATGTGAATAAAACTTGAAACAAATAAAAATCACTGCATACGAGAGTTTGGGTACCGCGTCCTTCTCTCACTGTAAAAGTCTAAAACCTACTGCGTCATCAGCGCTTCACTGAAAACCAATTTTATTCCAAATATTTTCTTTTGTACTTAATATTGAAAATAAACAATAAAATTATAGTAAAATTTTGAACAGAGCTTTCAGCAATCAATATCATTATACATCAAATATTCAGTATAATTTATTAGCTCTTTTTAAAGTTGTTCAAGACGAATATAGTTTCACTTCAAACAAGAGTTTTGATATTGCCCCCTTCCTTAACTATATATAAAAACCAAAAGCCTACTGCATCATTGGTGCTTAACTAAAAACGAATTATATTACAAATGTTTTTTTTTTCAGTTCTTACAGTCTTACAGGATTGAAAAGAAAAATAAAATTACAGTGAAAAGATACTTGAACTGGTGGATCTTTCAACAATTAATATTATTATACATCAAACATTCAATTTGATGTTGTTTATATTTTCCAAGACTGTTCACGACACACAAAGTTTTCAGTAAAGCGCCAATGACGCAGTAGGCTTAAGTTTAAAATGGCCTTTACTTTTCTTTGAAAAAACTGTTTTTCGTAAAGTTTTTTTTTTAATTAATATTTGTTCGTTTTTGATTGCAAAAAGTTTAAAGTTTTTAGAAATTACTTGTTTAGAAACCAAACTTATAGAAAAAAAATAAAATATTCGTCAAAGTATTAAAACTGGTATGAAAGTAACAATATCAAAATGAAAAAATGAGTTTGTGTCAACCTTGGAGTTTTTATTATCTGATGTTTGAACTATTTTGAACAAAATGGCTATCTCAAAATTTTATCGGATGGATTTGGGGAGAAAAGGGCGTGAGTGGGGGGCTAAGTGCCCTTCGGTCCATTTTGAATCTTTAAAAGAAAAGTAGAACTTTCTATTTTCAATCAAATGAGCCCTCTCTGAAGTTTATACGAGCATCCCTTCTATAAGAACCGTATATACCCCCAGAGTATAACTTACAAAGCCTGTCCCTGGGCCTTGGGGGGTTGTGTCGACCCTGTAGTTTTAAAATCTGATGTTTGAACTATTTTTAACAAAATGGTCACCTCAAATTTTTAGATGGGTTTATTTATCCGATAAACCCAAAGGCGTGGAGGGTGGGAGGTGCTAGTTTCCCTCCGATCTTTTTTTACTCTGAGAAAATGAAATAGAACTTTTAATTTCCATTCAAATGAGCCCTCTATGAAGTTTATATGAGCATCCCTTTTATACGAACCATATAAGGCCCCAGGACATAGCTTACAATGCCTGCCCCCCAGACCCTGGGAGGTTTTGTCGACACCGGAGTTTTTGTTATCTGACCTTTGAACTATTTTAAAAAATGGTTATCTCAAAAGTTGTATCGGATGGGTTTGGGGAAAAAAGGGCGTGGTGGGGGCTAGGGGCCTTCTGATTTCGTTTGACTATTAAAAATTGAACTAGAACTTACCATTTCTGTCTCTGAAGTTTATACGAGCATTCCTTCCATAAGAACCATATATACCCCCAGGGCATAACTTGCAACACCTGCCTTGGTGGTTGTGTCGACACCGGAGTTTTTTTTTTTTTTTTTTTTTTTTTTTTTTTTTTAATTCTGACCTTTGAACTATTTTTAACAAAATGGCTATCTCAAAATTTCTATCGGATGCATTTGGGGGGAAAGGGGCGTGAGAGGGGATAGGACTCTTAAAAACTGAACTAGAACTTTCAATTTCCAATTAAATTAGCCCTCTCTGAAGTTTGTACAATCATCTCTTCCACAACAGCTGTATATGCCCTCCAGGCATAGCTTACAACGCTTACCCCGGACATTGAAGGATTGTGTCGACCCCGGGGTTATCGTTGTATGATCTTTGAACCATTTTGAAAAAATGGCTGTCTCAAAGTTCTTATCGGATGGATTTGAGGAAAATAGGACGTGGAGGGGGGGATAGTTGCCCTTGGATCTCTTTTCACTCTTAAAAAGTGAACGAGAACTTACAATTTCCAATCATATGAGCCCTCTCCGAAGTTTTTACGAGAATCCCTTCCATAAGGACTATATATGCCCCCAGAGCATTACTTTCAACGCCTGCCTCCGGGCCCTGGGGGGTTTTGTCGACCCCGGAGTTTTCATTATATGATCTTTGAACTACATTTAAAACAATGGCTATCTCAAAGCTCTTATTGGATGGGTTTGAGGAAAAAAGAGGATGGAGGAGGGAGGGGGGGGGGGCTAGTTGCCCTTCTATGTCTTTTGATTCTTTAAAAGTGAAGTAGAACATTCAATTTCCAATCAAATGAGTCCTCTCCGAAGTTTGTGCGAGCATACCTTCTATAAGAACCATATTTGCCCCCAGAGCAATACTTACAACGCCAGCCCTGGGCCCTGGGAGGCTGCTTCGACTCAAGGGTTTTTTCTTATCTGACCTTTGAACTATTTTTAACGAAATGACCATGCTTAAAGGAGTTTTGTTATATGATCTTTGAACTATTTTTAACAAAATGGCTACCTCAAGTTTTTTATCAGATGTATTTTGGGAAAAAGGGCTTGGGACTAGTTGCCCTCCGATCACTTTTGACTCTTAAAAAGGCGCTAGAACTCTCGATTTCCAATCGAATGAGCCCCTTTTGAAGTGTATACGAAGACCCCTTCTATATAAAGTGCCTCTGGGAAAAAATGGAGGGTGGGGGGGGAGGCTAGCTGCCCTCCAATCACTTTTGAATCTTAAAAGTGAATTACAACTTTCCATTTCCAATCAAATGAGCCTTCTATGAAGTTTATACGAGCATCCATAACAAACATATGTGCACCCAGGGCATAAGTTACAAGACCTACCCCTGGGCCCTGGGGGGCTGTGTCGACAACGGAGTTTTGTTATCTGAACTTTGAACTATTTTTAACAAAGTTTCTATCTCAAATTTTTATCAGATGGGTTTGGAAAAAGAAGGCGTGGGTGAGGGGCTGGTTGCCCTCGGATCTCTTTTGACTTTTAAAAAGTGAGCTCGAACTTTCAATTTCCAATCAAATAAGCCCTCTCTGAAGTTTAGACCTCTCCCGGGTCCTGGGGGCTGTGTCGACACCGGAGTTTTATTATCTGAAGTTTGAACTATTTTTAACAAAATGTCTATCTCGAAATTTTATATGATGCATTTGGGGCGTGGAGAGGGGGAGAGGCTAGTCGCCCTCCGATCTTTTTGACTCTTAAAAAGTAAACAAGAACTTTTAATTTCCAGTCAAATGAGCCCTCTCCGAAGTTTATACGAGCATCCCTTCCGTAAGAACTATATATACCCCCAGAGCGTTACTTACAACGCCTGCCTTCGGGCCCTGGGGGGTTGCGTCGACACGGGAGTTTTTTTTTATCTTACCTTTGAACTATTTTTAATGAAATATATATTTTAAAAATTTTATCGGATGGGCTTGGGGAAAAAGTGTGGCGGGGGGGGGGGCTAGTTGCCGTCAAATCTCTTGACTCGTAAAAAGTGAACTAAAACTCTCCATTTCCAATCAAATGAACCCTCTATGAAGTTTATACGAGCATCCCTTTCATAAGAACAATACATGCCATTACGGCATAACTTAGAACGCCTTCCTCCGGGCCCCCGGGGGGGGGTGTTATTGACACTTGAATTTTTTTTATCTGACCTTTGAACTATTTTTGACAAAATGTCTGTCTCAAAATTTTCATCAGATGGATTTGGAAAAAGAAGGTGAGGGGGGGGGCTAGTCCTTGGATCTCTTTTGACTATTGAAAAGTGAGCTCGAACTTTCAGTGTCTGCTCAAATGAGCTCTCTCTTAAGTTCGTACGATCATACCTTTCATAAGAGCCATATATACCCCAAGGCATAATTTACAACGCCTGCCTCCTGGACCTGGGGGGTTGTGCCGACACCTGAATTTTTGTTATTTGACTTTTGAACCATTTTTAACTTAATGACTATCTCAAAATTTTTATCTGATGGATATGGGAAAAATGTGGGGCGTGGGGGGTGGCTAGTTGCCATCCAATATCTTTTAACTCTCAAAAACGGAACTAGAACTTTCAATTTCCAATCAAATGATCCCTCTTTGAAGTTTTTACTACCATCCCTTCCATAAAAACCATATATTCTCCAGGGTATAACTTACAACGCCTGCCCTCGGGCCCTGGGGGGCTTTGTTGACCCCGGAGTTTTCGTTGCATGGTTTTTGAACAATTTTTAAGAAAATTGTCATCTCAAAGTTCTTATTGGATGGGTTTGAGGAAAAAATGGCTTGGAGGTGGAGGGGCCAAGGTGCCCTCCAATCTCTTTTGACTCTTAAAAAGTGAACTAGAATTTTCAATTTCCAATCAAATGAGCCCTCTTTGAATTTTATACGAGTATCCCTGCAATAAGAACCATATATGGCCCCAGGGCGTAACTTAAAACACCTGCCCCCGGGCCCTGGGGGGCTGTGTCGACACCGGAGTTTTTGTTATATGGTATTACAACTATTTTTAACAAAATTGCTATCTCAAAATTTTTATCGGATGCATTTGGGAAAAAAGGGCGTGGGGGAGGGGGACTGGTTACCCTCTGATATCTTTTGACGCTTAAAAAGCGAGCTGGACCTTTCAATTTCCAATCAAATGAGCCCTCTCTGAAGTTTATACGAGCCTTCCTTCCATAAGAACCATATATGCCCCCAGGGCGTAACTTATAACCCTTGCCCTGAAGACTTAGGATGGAGTGTCTTGCTCATAGATATAATTCCCAAAACTTTCAACTACGCTGAACAAAATGGCTATCTCAAAATTTTGATTGGATGTGTTTGGGGAAATGGTGGGCGTGGAAGGGTGTTAGTTGCCTTCCAATCACTTTTGCCTATTAAAAAGGGCATTAGTCATTTAAATTTCCAATCGAAAAGCCCTTTTGGAAGTTTCTACGATAACTCTTTCTATAAAAACCTTATATGCCCCAAGGGTATAACTTCCAAACCTTGCTCTGAAGGCTGTAGGGGGTGTCATCCTCAAAGACCTAATTTTCAAAATTTTCAACTACGGTGAACAAAATGGCTACCTCAAAATTTAGATTGGTTGTGTTTGGGGAAAAGGTGGGCGTGAGGGGGGTGGTAGTTATCCTCCAATAACTTTTGAGTATTAAAAAGGGCAAAGCTTTCTATGAAAACCTTATACACCCCCAGGGCATAACTTACAACCCGTGCCCTGAGGGCTGTGGGGGAGTGTCCTCTTCATAAACATTATTTCTATCTGGAAATCAACTACTTAGAACAAAATGGCTATCTCAAAATTTTGATTGGATGTGTTTGGGGAAATGGTGGGAGTGGAAGGGGTGTTAGTTGGCTTCAAATCACTTTTGACCCTTAAAAAGGGCACTAGAACTCTCGATTTCCAATGGAATGACCCCCCTTTGAAGCTTCTACGACGACCCTTTCCATATTAAGTGCCTCTGGGGAAAACAAATTAATAAATAATAATCAGAGGCAACGCTGTAGCGTTGCCTATAGTAAAGGCCATACGGCTCCAATGTTTTATTATTTATTTATAATTTTTTTCCCCAGAGGCACTTCATATGGAAGGGTTCGTCGTAGAAACTTCAAAGGGGGCTCATTCGATTGAAAATCGAGAGTTCTAGTGCCCTTTTTAATAATCGAAAATGATTGGAGGGTAACTAGCCCCCCCCCCCCCCACGCCCATCATTCCCCCTAAAATATCCAATCAAATTTTTGAGATAGCCATTTGGCTCAGCGTAGTTGATTTACTCATAGAAAATATATTTTTGACGAGGAAACTCCCCCACAACCCTTAGGGCAAGGGTTTTAAGTTACGCCCTGGGGGGATATAATGTTTTTATAGAAGGCGTTGTCGTAGAAACTTCAAAACAGGCTCATTCGATTGTAAATTAAAGAGCTAGTGCCCTTTTTAATAGTCGAAAGTGATTGGAGGGTAACTAGACCCCCTTCAAACCCCCCCCCCACGCCCATCATTTCCCCAAACACATCCAATCAAAATTTTCAGATAGCCATTTTGTTCAGCGTAGTTGATTTCCAGATAGAACATATATTTTTGAGGAGGACACTCCCCCCCAACCCTCAGGGCAAGGGTTTAAGTTATGCCCTGGGGGAATATAAGGTTTTTAAAGAAGGTGTTGTCGTAAAAACTTCAAAATATGCTCATTAGATTGGAAATCAAAAGGTTACTACCGTTCTTAATACTCAAAAATGGATGAAGGGTAACTAGCCCCCCCCCCACACCCATCATTCCCCCAACACACATCCAATCAAAATTTTGAGATAGCCATTTTGTTCAGCGTAGTTCATTTCTTGATAGAAAATATATTTCTGAGGAGGATACTCCCCCACAACCCTCAGGGCAAGGGTTTTAATTTATGCCCTGGGGGCATATAAGGTTTTTATAGAAGGCGTTGTCGTAGAAACTTCAAAACATGCTCATTCGATTTGAAATTCAAAGGGATAGTGCCCTTTTTAATAGTCAAAAGTGATTGGAAGGCAACTAGCCCCCCCCTACGCCCATCATTCCCCCAAACACATCCAATCAAAATTTTGAGATATCCATATTTTTTCAGCGTAGTTAATTTTCAGATTGAAAATATATTTTTGAGGAGGACACTCCCCCACAACCCTCAGGGCAAGGGTTTTAAGTTATGCCCTGGGGGCATATAAGGTTTTTATAGAAGGCGTTGCCGTAGAAACTTCAAAACAGGCTCATTCGATTGGAAATTAAAGGGCTAGTGACCTTTTTAAGAGTCGAAAGTGATTGGAGGGCAACTAGCCCCCCCTCCACGCCCAGCCTTCCCCCAAACGCATCCAATCAAAATTGTGAGGTATACAAGTTGTTCAGGGTGGTAGATTTCCACATATAAAATATGATTTTGAGGAGGACACTCCCCCACAGCCCTCAGGGCAAGTGTTGTAAGTTATGCCCTGGCGACATATAAGGTTTTTTATAGAAGGCGTTGCCGTAAAAATTTCAAAACAGACTCATTCGATTGGAGATTCAAAGGGCTAGTGCCCTTTTTAATAGTCGAAAGTGATTGGAGGACAACTAGCCCCCCCCCACGCCCATCATTCCCCCAAACACATCCAATCAAAATTTTGAGATAGCCATTTTGTTCAGCGTAGCTGATTTATAGATAGAAAATATGTTTTTGAGGAGGACAATCCCCCACAACCCTCAGGGCAAGAGTTTTAAGTTATGCCCTGGGGGCATATAAGGTTTTTATAGAAGGCACTGTCGTAAAAACTTCAAAGAAGGCTCATTCGATTGGAAATTCCGAGGGCTAGTGCCCTTTGTAACAGTCGAAAGTGATTTGACGTCAACTAACCCCCCTATCAAGCCCACCTTTTCCCCAAACATATCCAATCAAAATTTTAAGACAGCCATTTTATTAAACATAATTTTAAGTTCTGGAAATTAGGTGTTTGAGGATTACAACTCCCCCAAAGCCCTCAGGGCAAGGGTTGTAATTTAACGATTTTACGAATCCTTCATGTTATTTCTTATGGAAGGGATGCTCGTGTAAACTTTAGAGAGTGCTCGTTTGATTGAAAATTGAAAGTTCTTGTTCACTTTTTAAGATTCAAAAGATATTGAAGGACAAATAGCCCCTCTCCCTCCTCCACGCCCTAAGTTCATCAGATAAAATGTTGAGATAGACATTTTGTTAAAATAGTTCAAAGTTCTGATAAAAGTTCTGATTTACAACGCCTACCCAGGGGTAGGCGTTGTAAATTATGCCCTGGGGCATAACTTATTAAGGGGGGTTTATAACTTATGGAAAAGGGGTTATGTATGGGAAGAACACATAGGAAATCTATTATAATTATCCAATTATAAGGTTAAAATACTTACTCTGTGATAGATGCGAAATTGCTTTGGCACACAAATTCCTATTAAGTTCAATTCAAAACAGTCGTGATCCCTTTGTGTCAGCAATAGAAATGGTCTAAACCCCCTTATTGGAGCTATTTTTTCATTCCATCCATTGCTATCAATCGCTGTACACAAGTTATGCAAGCTATCTATTGTTCATATATAAGGTTTTTATCAAAGAGGTAATCGTATAGACTTTGAAAAGAGCCTCATTCGATATAAATCGAAAGTTCTAGATCCGTTTTTTAAAGTCAAGAATAATCCGACAGTAAGCACACCCCCCCCCCCATACCAAAAAGAACTTGAAATTTTTTGGAATCAAAAACGAACAAAAATTAATTTAAAAAAAAACTTTCTTAAAAATAAGTTTTTAAATATAAATAAAGGCCATTTTATACTTAAGCTCAGGAGATACAAATACCTGTTAAAATTCAAACTCAAAACGACCAGAAATTACTATTAAATAATAAATGAAACCCAAAACGAACAGAAATTAAATAAACAATCATAGCAAAAAACATTCAACAAGTAATAATATAAATGAATAAATAGATCTTAAAGCGAGTTATGCTTAGATTGAATATGAAAATCAAGCTTAAACCGAAAACAAATATTTTGCTATTAAAGTATAAATGAAACTTAAAACAAACAAAAATTAAATAAACAATCAATGCGAACAAACATACAATATATATTAATGTAAATAAATAAATAAATAAATCTTAAAACGAGTGAAACTTAAATTGAATATGCAAATCAACTTTGAATCGAATAAAAATAACAACAAACAAGAGTTTGGGTATCGTCTCACTGCAGAAGCCTAAAACCTACTGCGTCATTGGCGCTTTACTGAAAACGAATTATATTACAAATGTTTTCTTTTGTACTTAATATTGAAAATAAATATTAAAATTACAGTAAAATTTTGAACTTATGAGCTTTTAGCAATTAATGTCATTATGCATCAAATATTCAGTTTAATTTATTAGTTCTTTTCAAGATTGGTAAAGACAAATATAGTTTCACTACAAGCAAAATTTGGATACTGCCCCCTTCTTTAACTGTAAAAACCTAAAGCCTTCAGCGTCATTGGTGCTTCACTGAAAACGAATTACTGGTATATTACAAATTTGTTATTTTTCAGTTCTTACATCATTGAAAATGAAAACAAAAATTACAGTAAAAAAAAAAAATCTTGAACGGATTGATCTATCAAAAATTAATATCATTATGTATATAATATTCAATTTAATTATATTTTTGCTTTCCAAGAGTGTTCAAGACACGTATAGTTTTGCCATTTTTGTTTTAACTCTGCCATTTTTTCTAACTAATTGTTTTAGTTTGTTATGAAAACATTCTATGGCTTCTAGGCATTTCTATTTGAGCGGAAAACTGCACCTCAAACTTTGTGGAACATTCATTTTCTTGCATGAAACACCAAAATATAATAAAATGTCAAGTTTCGGAGTGTTCCACCACTCGCAAGCAAGTGCCATTGGTATTTTTGAATCCGCATGGTCAATTTAGGGGGTTTAGGGTAAGCTAATCCTCGTAGCAGCCCCAATCCGTCGTGGTATGGTTCACATTTTCAACACCTGGTGTCCGGACTATCATATAATCTACCAAGCATACAACTACCCCAAATCAGTATCAATAAATAAATGAAACCCAAAACAAACAAATATTAAAATAAATATTTGAGTCAAACTCAAAACGAGCATAAATTAATATGAGTAGGGTTCAAAACCCCTATGCTTTCTAAAATCCAGAATATAATTTGTACTTTACTGAAAAAAAATTCAAATGAGTTTACTGAAAAAAAATGTGCATTGTCAATTTAATATACAAATGCTTATATTTATTACCTAAAATCTTCATTAATTTTTTATTTTTTAAAGTTATAAAAGTTAAAATATTTCAAAGAATTGTTTTCAGTAAAGCGCCAATGACGCAGTAGGTTTTAGGCTTCTGCAGTGAGACGATACCCAAACTCTTGTTTGTAGTTATTTTTATTCGATTCAAACTTGATTTGCATATTCAACTTAAGTTTCACTCGTTTTAAGATTGTTTTATTCATTTACATTAACATATATTGTATGTTTGTTTGCATTGATTGTTATTCAATATCTGTTCATTTTAAGTTTCATTTATACTTTAACAGCAAAATATTTGTCTTCGTTTTAAGCTTGATTTTCATATTCAGTCAAAGCATTAATCGCTTTAAGATCTATTTATTCATTTATATTATTACTTGTTGTATGTTTTTTGCTATGATTGTTTTTTTAATTTCTGTTCGTTTTGGGTTTCATTTATTCTTTAATAGTAATATCTGGTCGTTTTGAGTTTGTAATTTCAACAGGTATTTGTATCTCCTGAGCTTAAGTTTAAAATGGCCTTTACTTTTCTTTGAAAAACTTATTTTTCGGAATTTTTTTTTAATTAATAATAATACAACATTGGAGCTGTATGGCGTTTACTATAGGCAACGCTATAGCGTTGGCTCCGAAAAAGTTCACAATGTACCTTATGTAGTGTATTTTGCAAGGGGTTTATTTAATCCTGCTAATTCTTTGTTAAAATCATGTTTATATTTTGTGTAGTTCAATAAATATTTCTACTTATACATTCACCTCAGGCGGCTTGATGCTGCAGTGAGTTATTAGCAATAGTAGTAGTATCCATTTGCTTATTATATGCTAAACACAAATATATAAATAATATTTCAGAATCAAGACACTTTTCATTTGCTGCCTTTTTTGTGTATTTCTTATGGATAAATTCCCAGGTACTAATGTTTAACCCCTGGCTGACCAAGGGAGAACCCCATTGCAAGATTCTTTTTGGTGCCATCACTCCATGTTTTTTCTGTTTTTCACTCTTTTTTGTTACAAATTTGCCATTTGGTCAATCATTGGCGCCCTTGTCACATCAGCCCCCCCCCCCGAAAAAATTCTCTAGATCCGATCTGTTTAAATGTCAGATTTAGAGAGTTGATACACTAGACAAGAAACGAAAATTTGACTCCCTCTTAGGTTGTTGCCAGAGGGCGGTATTAGGATTATGGAATTAGAAGTACTTGCAAGCTAGTAAAAAGTGGATGTAAAAAGGTCATAATTGGTGAAAGTTAAAGAAAAACAGGTTTTTAAAGAAGCTGTCAAATTACAGATATTTTCCATGTAGTTTTTTTTTTTTTTTTTTTTTTTTTTTTTTTTTTTTTTTTTTTTTTAATGTAACCCTACAAATATATAAATGATATAATTTTAAGCAATCATACAAAGAAAAAGAAAAAAGTGGTATTTTTTTGCACCGCTTGGGTAAAAGCCTAAAGGTTTATGGCAAATAGGTTTATGGCAAAATAAGCTGTAATATTAAATAGGGGTTGGGATATGGTAGATTCAATAAGCTCTTGACTTTGATTAAATAAAAAAAACAAGTTTTTTAAACTGAAAGTAAGGAGCGACATTAAAACATAAAATGAACAGAAATTATTCCGTGTATGAAAAGAGCTGTCCCCTCATCAACGCCCCACTCTTTACGCTAAAGTTTGACTCTGTCTCACAACTTTATTTTTTAAAACAATCAAAAACTTTAGCGTAAAGAGCGAGGCGTTGAGGAGGGGACAGCCCCTTTCATATACGGAATAATTTCTGTTCGTTTTAAGTTTTAATGTCGCTCCTTACTTTTAATTTAAAAAACTTGTTTTTTTTATTTAATTTCTGATCGTTTTTTAGTTAATGCAGCTTTTATTTTGGCTCACCGTCATTGAATAAGTAAACAAAATTTGCATAAAAATTTTACTCTTCTTTTGCTAAATGGCTGTCTCTAAATTTGGTTCTGACGTAATTTACAAATTAACTTACGTAACGAACTTCTATATTCGTATATTTTTCTTCTTGCAAAAAATACAAAGTTGCAGATTTTTGCAGATACGAGCTTACTATTTTTATTACGTATATGTTATTACGTATATGAGGGGGTTCTCCCCTTAGTCAATACCACGCTCTTTATGTTAAAAGCTAAAAGTTTTTTTAATTCACAAACCCCTGAATCACAAATACCGTTTAATTAGAATAGATAGCTCTTTTGAAAGCACTAAAAAAACTCTAGCGTAAAGAGCGACGTATTGACTTGGGGGAGAACCCCCTCATATACGTAATAATTTCTGTTCGTTTTAAGTTCTAATGTTGCTTCTTATTTTTAGTTGAAAAAACTTGTTTTTTTTTAATTTAATTTCTGATCGTTTTTTACATAATGCTTGGAAATCCGGCGCCCCCTTCATAGAAATGTCCCTTACCCCAAAGAAACATCCTCCAATGAAAGATTCTCCCGATTAACCCCCTCCTCCAGCCCCCCCCCCCACCAGAAAAAAATCCTTCCTGTAAACGTCAGTATACTTCCCAATAACCATAACAGTATGTAAGCAATGGGCAAAGTTCATAACTTGCAGCCCTTCCCCTGGGAACTGTGGGGGATTAAGTCATCCTAAAAGACATATTTATTAGATTTTCGACTATGCTGAACAAAATGGCTATCTCAAAATTTTGATCGGGTGACTTTGGAAAAAAATGAGCGTGGGAGGGGGCCTAGTTGCCCTCCATTTTTTTTGTCATTTAAAAAAGGAACTAGAACTTTTAATTTTCGTTCCAATGAGCCATCCCAAAATATTCTAGGACCACTGGGTCGATACGATCACCCCTGGGGAAAAAAAACAAATAAACACGCATCCGTGATCTTTCTTCTGGTAAAAAATGGAAAATTCCACATTTTTGTAGATAGGAGCTTGAAACCTCTGCAGTAGGGTTCTCTGATACGCTGAATATGATGGTGTGATTTTCATTAAGGTTCTATAACTTTTAGGGGATCTTCCCCCCTTTTTTCGAATCTCAGCCAAATTTTCTCGGGCGCGTAACTTTTCATGGGTAAGATTAAACTTGATGAAACTTATATATTTGCAATCAGAATTAAAATTTGATTCTTTTGATGTATCTATTGGTATCAAAATTCTGTTTTTTAGAGTTTCGGTTACCATTGAGCCGGGTCGCTCCTTACTTACAGTTCGTTACCACGAACTGTTTGATGGTTAAGTTTTAATATATTTCCTGAAGGAGAAATTTCAGCTAAAAATGATTATCCTCCGTTCTTCAAGGTAAAATTGAAATTACTTTAAAATAAAGATTTGGACAGTCTTGGAATAAAAGTTGTCTCTGAATAGCTATGAAATATCATGACCACCCCAAGGCGCCTATTTCAGTAATCACTTATGCCAGATGGTGGAACTTTGGTCGAGCTTGTGTAACTGTTTGCTACACGTGGCTTTTTAATGTTTACACCAGGTGGCTGAAAGTAAGTGCCCCCTCGGACCACGCCAAGCTTTCATTTTTAGTAAAAAAAACAATAGTTTTTTTGTCTGGTAGCAGGAAAAAAAATATTTTACAGTTTTTAGTATATTTTGAGATAAGCATTAAATTAGTTATTCTAACATTTTCATTATACTTTTTAGTCTTTGGTAAATCTTTTAATTATTCCTTTACCAACTATATACGTTCTTACCCGCTCCTCGGAGTTACCGAAATGTGTGTAGAGTTAGAATAAAATACTCTATATTAATAATTCAGTATTATTTACCTTTTGCAAATCTTGTAAGATATTTTATTTTGTCTTAGTACCAACAGCTCAAATTTACTAATGTAACGAAAACGGAGGTGTAGAGACCGCTTGCTTGAGAATGAGTGTCAATGATGCAACAAAAAAAAAGCTTTTAACTATCTCTTTTATCACGACAAACCAAGCGTGACAAAAGCTTTTAAATTTGGATATTAAATATTTTACACTAATGTTATGTATTAAAATAATCTTCCAGAATCAAAATCTGTGATTTATCTCCTCATGCTTGTTGTGCGGAGTTAAATGATTTGGAATCTGAAGCACTCTGTTATTAATTTAATAGCCATTAGGAAATATAATTTCACTTCTTTTATCCGATGAACAGGCGTAATGTCATAAATCCCCATTTCTCCTTTTTCCGTATATAACTTTATTTCATGACACCAGGCTCTTTAAGAAAGAATAGAAGGACACAAAAAAGACGTTGTTCATGACTTTTGTAAAAAATTCTTGGCCATTTGCCCGTTTGGAACTTCTTTTTCTTGATGAAGTATGATGATGTGCCACAGAAAGCATCAGACATAATCAGGCGAAGTCAGCCACAACCTCACTTGAAGTAATATCGTATGGTAGAATAACAGTAGTATGCACCTTCTGGATTTGCCCACTTTATTTTCTATCCTGTGTATTTGCCCACTTTACGGTCCCTGGTAGCTTTCCATGGTTACTATTGCTACTGTTGTCAATTGAATATGGAATTATACAAAACCTACCGGACAAGTTTCCGGGCCAACCAGACATGTTTCTGGGTCAAGCAGACAAGTTTCTGGGCCAACTATAAGTTTCTGGGCCAAGCAGACAAGTTTCTGGGTCAACTATAAGTTTCTGGGCCTTTACCTTCCATTGCACCTTTCCAGAGCATGTACATATGGATTTGGGGCCTTTACGTTCCTTCCTGTGCTATAGAAAACCGGTAATGTTTTGAATAATAGAGTGTGAATGATTCTAATTAGTGATTGGATTGTATGACGGTGGAGAAAAAAAAGGATTAAACTGATTAACAGTTAAGGTAATCCCTGAAGGGGATTGTTAACTCAGGTAATTTGTTATAAATTTGAAACAACATCAGTCTATGAAAATGGCTAACGACGATAGAATGACATTGTGAGTTGACCTAGCTTTACCTCTCCGATGTGGTCTGTATAATACACAAGTGATGTTTGAACAGTATTGTCAATTTAAAATAGGTTCTAACGTTTTAGTATACTAAAAAGTTGATACTAAGAGAGACGTAGATGGTAAGAAAATATTTTTAATAATTAATTTAATAAAAAACATTATAAATCGTTTAAAATCAAGTTGTATGTTTTTTGTGATTACTAACCATAAAGTATAATACGCACCAACGACTCTAACCAGCAGAGACATCAACTCCCCACCGTTCCCTTATCCCTCAACTCGAAGGGCGCCCCCTCCCTCTCACGGTTTGGCCCCCCCTTTTTTTCTTAATAATTTAAAATGTGACAACGCAGTGTTATCAAAAACATTATTTGGACGAAACCGTTTTGGACATTTTGGCGAAACAGTTAGAGACATTTTAAAAGATGATTTTAGAATGTGTTTTTTCGAAGTTCATTTTGAATTTCTGTCGTGAAATGCAAGAGTTGGAATAATTCAGTAGTGTTTTGTTGTGCTTTACCTTGTCACAGTTACATTCTGTTGATTTTCATAGTTCATTTTGAATTTCTTTCATTGAAGTGCAAGAGTTGGAATATTTCAGTAGTGTTTTGTTGTGCTTTACCTTGTCACAGTTACATTCTCTTAATTTTTCAAAGTTCATTTTTGAATTTATGTCTTGAAATGAAAGAATTGGAATATTTCAGTAGTATCTTGTCGTGGTTTACCTTGTCACAGCTACATTCTCATGATTTTTCAAAGTCCATTTTGAATTTCTTTCGTTGAAATGCAAGAGTTGGAATATTTCAGTAGTGACTTGTTGTGCTTTACCTTGTCACAGTTATATTCTCTTGATTTTTCGAAGTTCATTTTGAATTTCTGTCGTGAAATGCAAGAGTTGGAAAATTGGGGTCTTAGTCCACCAGCCTGAATGGTGGAAATCCACTAGCTCAGTATTGGGGTCTTAGTCCACCAGCCCGAATGGTGGAAATCCACTAGCTCAGCATTGGGGTCTTAGTCCACCAGCCTGAATTATGGAAATCCACTAGCTCAGTATTGGGATCTTAGTCCACCAGCCTGAATGGTGGAAATCCACTAGCTCAGTATTGGCGTCTTAGTCCACCAGCCTGAATGGTGGAAATCCACAGCTTTACCTTGTCACAGTTACAATCTCTTGATTTTTCGAAGTTCATTTTGAATTTCTGTCGTGAAATGCAAGAGTTGGAATATTTCAGTAGTGTTTTGTTGTGCTTTACCTTGTCACAGTTACATTCTGTTGATTTTCATAGTTCATTTTGAATTTCTTTCATTGAAATGCAAGAGTAGGAATATTTTAGTAGTATTTTGTTGTGCTTTACCTTGTCACAGTTACATTCTCTTCATTTTTCAAAGTTCATTTTGAATTTCTTTCGTGAAATGCAAGAATTGGAATATTTCAGTAGTGTCTTGTCGTGGTTTACCATGTCACAGCAACATTCTCATGGTTTTTCAAAGTTCATCTTGAATTTCTGTCGTGAAATGCAAGAGTTGGAATATTTCAGTAGTGACTTGTTGTGCTTTACCTTGTCACAGTTACATTCTCTTGATTTTTCGAAGTTCATTTTGAATTTCTGTCGTGAAATGCAAGAGTTGGAATATTTCAGTAGTGTTTTGTTGTGCTTTACCTTGTTACAGTTACATTCTGTTGATTTTACCAGTTCATTTTGAATTTCTTTCATTGAAATGGAGGAGTTGGAATATTTCAGTAGTTTTTTGTTGTGCTTTACCTTGTCACAGTTACATTCTCTTAATTTTTCAAAGTTCATTTTGAATTTCTTTCGTGAAATGCAAGAATTGGAATATTTCACTAGTGTCTTGTCGTGGTTCACCTTGTCACAGCTACATTCTCATGATTTTTCAAAGTTCATTTTGGATTTCTTTCGTTGAAATTCAAGAGTTGGAATATTTCAGTAGTGACTTGTTGTGCTTTACCTTGTCACAGTTACATTATCTTGATTTTTCGAAGTTCATTTTGAATTTCTGTCGTGAAATGCAAGAGTTGGAAAATTTCAGTAGAGTTTTGTTGTGCTTTACCTTGTCACAGTTACTTTCTGTTGATTTTCATAGTTCATTTATAATTTCTTTCATTGAAATGCAAGAGTTGGAATATTTCAGTAGTGTTTTGTTGTGCTTAACCTTGTCACAGTTACATTCTCTTAATTTTTCAAAGTTCATTTTGAATTTATTTCGTGAAATGCAAGAATTAGAATATTTCAGTAGTGTCTTGTCGTGGTTTACCTTGTCACAGCTACATTCTCATGATTTTTCAAAGTTCATTTTGAATTTCTGTCATGAAATGCAAGAGTTGGAATATTTCAAAGTTCATTTTGAATTTCTGTCGTGAAATGGTAGAGTTGGAATATTTCAGTAGTGACTTGTTGTGCTTTACCTTGTCACAGTTACATTCTCTTGATTTTTCGAAGTTCATTTCGAATTTCTGTCGTTAAAAGCAAGAGTTGGAATATTTCAGTAGTGTTTTGTTGTGCTTTACCTTATCACAGTTACATTCTGTTGATTTTCATAATTCATTTTGAATTTCTTTCATTGAAATGCAAGAGTTGGAATATTTCAGTAGTGTTTTGTTGTGCTTTACCTTGTCAAAGTTAGATTCTCTTAATTTTTCAAAGTTAATTTTGAATTTCTTTCGTGAAATGCAAGAATTGGAATATTTCAGTAGTGTCTTGTCGTGGTTTACCTTGTCACAGCTACATTCTCATGATTTTTCAAAGTTCATCTTGAATTTCTGTCATGAAATGCAAGAGTTGGAATATTTCAGTAGTGACTTGTTGTGCTTTACCTTGTCACAGTTACATTCTCCTGATTTTTCGAAGTTCATTTTGAATTTCTGTTGTGAAATGCAAGAGTTGGAATATTTCAGTAGTGTTTTGTTGTGCTTTACCTTGTCACAGTTACATTCTGTTGATTTTCATAGTTCATTTTGAATTTCTTTCATTGAAATGCAAGAGTTGGAATATTTCAGTAGTGTTTTGTTGTGCTACCTTGTCACAGTTACATTCTCTTGATTTTTCGAAGTTAATTTTGAATTTATGTCGTGAAATGCAAGAGTTGGAATATTTCAGTAGTGTTTTGTTGTGCTTTACCTTGTCACAGTTACATTCTGTTGATTTTAATATTCCATTTTGAATTTCTTTCATTCAAATGCCAGAGTTGGAATATTTCAGTAGTGTTTTGTTGTGCTTTTCCTTGTCACAGTTACATTCTCGTAATTTTTCAAAGTTCATTTTGAATTTCTTTCGTGAAATGCAAGAATTGGAATATTTCAGTAGTGTCAGGTCGTGGTTTATCTTGTCACAGCTACATTCTCATGATTTTTCAAACTTCATTTTGAATTTCTGTCGTGAAATGCAACAGTTGGAATATTTCAGTAGTGACTTGTTGTGCTTTACCTTGTCACAGTTACATTCTCTTGATTTTTCAATGTTCATTTTGAATTTCTGTCTTGAAATGAAAGAGTTGGAATATTTCAGTAGTGTTTTGTTGTGCTTTACCTTGTCACAGTTACTTTCTGTTGATTTTCATAGTTCATTTATAATTTCTTTCATTGAAATGCAAGAGTTGGAATATTTCAGTAGTGTTTTGTTGTGCTTTACCTTGTCACAGTTACATTCTCTTAATTTTTCAAAGTTCATTTTGAATTTCTTTCGTGAAATGCAAGAATTGGAATATTTCAGTAGTGTCTTGTCGTGGTTTACCTTGTCACAGCTACATTCTCATGATTTTTCAAAGTCCATTTTGAATTTCTGTCGTGAAATGCTAGAGTTGGAATATTTCAGTAGTGACTTGTTGTGCTTTACCTTGTCACAGTTACATTCTCTTGATTTTTCGAAGTTCATTTTGAATTTCTGTCGTGAAATGCAAGAGTTGGAATATTTCAGTAGTGTTTTGTTCAGCTTTACCTTGTCACAGTTACATTCTGTTGATTTTCATAGTTCATTTTGAATTTCTTTTATTGAAATGCAAGAGTTGGAATATTTCAGTAGTGTTTTGTTGTGCTTTACCTTGTCACAGTTACATTCTCTTAATTTTTCAAAGTTCATTTTGAATTTCTTTCGTGAAATGCAAGAATTGGAATATTTCAGTAGTGTCTTGTCGTGGTTTTACCTTGTCACAGCTACATTCTCATGATTTTCAAAGTTCATTTTTGATTTCTTTCTTTGAAATGCAAGACTTGGAATATTTCAGTAGTGTATTGTTGGGCTTTAAATTGTCACACTTACATTCTCTTGATTTTTCGAAGTCCATTTTGAATTTTTGTCGTGAAATGCAAGAGTTGGAATATTTCAGTAGTGTTTTGTTGTGCTTTACCTTGTCACAGTTACATTCTGTTGATTTTCATAGTTCATTTTGAATTTCTTTCATTGAAATGCAAGAGTTGGAATATTTCACTAGTGTTTTGTTGTCCTTTACCTTGTCACAGTTACATTCTCTTAATTTTTCAAAGTTCATTTTGAATTTCTTTCGTGAAATGCAAGAAATGGAATATCGTTTCTTCAACTGAAAGTAAGGAGCAACATCAAAACTTAAACCTTGGATACACAATACAGATACTTTATTCAAGAAAGTATGAAAAAATCGCAAGTAAGTAACAAACTCTTTCTTGAATTCCCCATTTGGATGCACAATACAGAAATTTAATTCAAGAAATTTTGGAAAAAAAATGTAAGTAAGTAAGTAAACAAACTATGCTTTTTCAGCATCAATTGTCGGACATGTTAAATAAAATATGCAAAGTCAATATAGCTTTATTTCATTTTTTAAGGTTAATTTAGACGAGGTTACGTGCGCGCACGTAACCTCGTCTAAATTAACCTTAAAAAATGAAATAAAGCTATGTCGACTTTTGCATATTTTATTCAACATATCCGACAATTGATGCAGAAAAAGCATAGAGTTTGTTACTTACTTAGTTACATTTTTTTCCATAATTTCTTGAATTAAATTTCTGTATTGTGCATCCAAATGGGGAATTCAAGAAAGAGTTTGTTACTTACTTGCGATTTTTTCATAATTTCTTGAATAAAGTATCTGTATTGTGTATCCAAGGTTTAAGTTTTGATGTTGCTCCTTACTTTCAGTTGAAGAAACGATATTCCAATTCTTGTATTTCACGAAAGAAATTCAAAATGAACTTTGAAAAATTAAGAGAATGTAACTGTGACAAGGTAAAGCACAACAAAACACTACTGAAATATTCCAACTCTTGCATTTCAATGAAAGAAATTGAAAATGAACTATGAAAATCAACAGAATGTAACTGTGACAAGGTAAAGCACAACAAAACACTACTGAAAAATTCCAACTCTTGCATTTCACGACAGAAATTCAAAATGAACTTCGAAAAATCAAGAGAATGTAACTTTGACAAGGTAAAGCACAACAAGTCACTACTGAAATATTCCAACTCTTGCATTTCAAGACATAAATTCAAAATGAAATTTGAAAAATCATGAGAATGTATCTATGATAAGGTAAACCACGACAAGACACTACTGAAATATTCCAATTCTTGCATTTCACGAAAGAAATTCAAAATGAACTTTGAAGAATTAAGAGAATGTAATTGTGGCAAGGTAAAGCACAACAAAACACTATTGAAATATTCCAACTCTTGCATTTCAATGAATGAAATTCAAAATGAACTATGAAAATCAACAGAATGTAACTGTGACAAGGTAAAGCACAACAAAACTCTACTGAAATATTCCAACTCTTGCATTTCACGACAGAAATTCAAAATGAAGTTCGAAAAATCAAGAGAATGTAACTTTGACAAGGTAAATCACAACAAGTCACTACTGAAATATTCCAACTCTTGCATTTCAACGAAAGAAATCCAAAATGAACTTTGAAAAATCATGAGAATGTAGCTGTGACAAGGTAAAACCACGACAAGACACTACTAAAATATTCCAATTCTTGCATTTCACGAAAGAAATTCAAAATGAACTTTAAAAATTAAGAGAATGTAACTGTGACAAGGTAAAGCACAACAAAACACTACAGAAATATTCCAACTCTTGCATTTCAATGAAATAAACTAAAAATGAACTATGAAAATCAATAGAATGTAACTGTGACAAGGTAAAGCACAACAAAACACTACTGAAATATTCCAACTCTTGCTTTTCACGAAAGAAATTCAAAATGAACTTTAAAAAATCAAGAAAATGTAACTGTGACAAGGTAAAGCACAACAAGTCACTACTGAAATATTCCAACTCTTGCATTTCACGACAGAAATTCAAGATGAACTTTGAAAAATCATGAGAATGTAGCTGTGACAAGGTAAACCACGACAAGACACTACTGAAATATTCCAATTCTTGCATTTCACGAAGAAATTCAAAATAAACTTTGAAAAATTAAGAGAATGTAACTGTGACAAGGTAAAGCACAACAAAACACTACTGAAATATTCCACCTTTTGCATTTCAATGAAAGAAATTCAAAATGAACTATGAAAGTCAACAGAATGTAACTGTGACAAGGTAAAGCACAACAAAACACTACTGAAATATTCCAACTCTTGCATTTCACGACAGAAATTCAAAATGAACTTAGAAAACTCAAGAGAATGTAACTGTGACAAGGTAGCACAACAAAACACTACTGAAATATTCCAACTCTTGCATTTCAATGAAAGAAATTCAAAATGAACTATGAAAATCAACAGAATGTAACTGTGACAAGGTAAAGCACAACAAAACACTACTGAAATATTCCAACTCTTGCATTTCACGACAGAAATTCAAAATGAATTTTGAAAAATCAGGAGAATTCAACTCTGACAAGGTAAAGCACAACAAGTCACTACTGAAATATTCCAACTCTTGCATTTCACGACAGAAATTCAAGATGAACTTTGAAAAATCATGAGAATGTAGCTGTGACAAAGTAAACCACGACAAGACACTACTGAAATATTCAAATTCTTGCATTTCACGAAAGAAATTCAAAATGAACTTTGAAAAATTAAGAGAATGTAACTGGGACAAGGTAAAGCACAACAAAACACTACTGAAATATTCCAACTCTTGCATTTCAATGAAAGAAATTCAAAATGAATTATGAAAATCAACAGAATGTAACTGTGACAAGGTAAAGCACAACAAAACACTACTGAAATATTCCAACTCTTGCATTTCACGATATAAATTCGAAATGAGCTTCGAAAAATCAAGAGAATGTAACTGTAACAAGGTAAAGCACAACAAGTCACTACTGAAATATTCCAACTCTTGCATTTCAATGAAAGAAATTCAAAATGAACTATGAAAATCAACAGAATGTAACTGTGACAAGGTAAAGCACAACAAAACTCTACTGAAATATTCCAACTCTTGCATTTCACGATAGAAATTCAAAATGAAGTTCGAAAAATCAAGAGAATGTAACTGTGACAAGGATAAAGCACAACAAGTCACTACTGAAATATTCCAACTCTTGCATTTCAACGAAAGAAATCCAAAATGAACTTTGAAAAATCATGAGAATGTAGCTGTGACAAGGTAAAACCACGACAAGACACTACTGAAATATTCCAATTCTTGCATTTCACGAAAGAAATTCAAAATGAACTTTGAAAAATTAATAGAATGTAACTGTGACAAGGTAAAGCACAACAAAACACTACTGAAATATTCCAACTCTTGCATTTCAATGAAGAAAATAAAAATGAACGTATAAAAATCAAGAGAATGTAACTGTGACAAGGTAAAGCACAACAAAACACTACTGAAATTGTCCAACTCTTTTATTTCACGACAGAAATTCAAAATGAACTTCGAAAAATCAAGAGAATGTAACTGTGACAAGGTAAAGCACAACAAGTCACTACTGAAATATTCCAAGTCTTGGATTTCACGACAGAAATTCAAGATGAACTTTGAAAAATCATGAGAATGTAGCTGTGACAAGGTAAACCACGACAAGACACTACTGAAATATTCCAATTCTTGCATTTCACGAAAGAAATTCAAAATAAACTTTGAAAAATTAAGAGAATGTAACTGTGACAAGGTAAAGCGCAACAAAACACTACTGAAATATTCCAACTCTTTCATTTAAATGAAAGAAATTCAAAATGAACTATGAAAATCAACAGAATGTAACTGTGGCAAGGTAAAGCACAACAAAACACTACTGAAATATTCCGACTCTTGCATTTCACGACAGAAATTCAAAATAAACTTCAAACAATCAACAGAATGTAACTGTTACAAGGTAAAGCACAACAAAACACTACTGAAATATTCCAACTCTTGCATTTCAATGAAAGAAATACAAAATGAACTAGCAAAATCAACAGAATGTAACTGTGAAAAGGTAAAGCACAACAAAACACTACTGAAATATTCCAACTCTTGCATTTCACGACAGCAATTCAAAATGAACTTAGAAAAATCAGGAGAATTTAACTGTGACAAGGTAAAGCACAACAAGTCACTACTGAAATATTCCAACTCTTGCATTTCACGACAGAAATTCAAGATGAACTTTGAAAAATCATGAGAATGTAGCTGTGACAAGGTAAACCACGACAAGACTGAAGAGAATGTAACTGGGACAAGGTAAAGCACAACAAAACACTACTGAAATATTCCAACTCTTGCATTTCAATGAAAGAAATTCAAAATGAATTCTGAAAATCAACAGAATGTAACTGTGACAAGGTAAAGCACAACAAAACACTACTGAAATATTCCAACTCTTGCATTTCACGACAGAAATTCGAAATGAACTTCGAAAAATCAAGAGAATGTAACTGTGACAAGGTAAAGCACAACAAGTCACTACTGAAATATTCCAACTCATGTATTTCACGACAGAAATTCAAAATGAACTTTGAAAAATCATGAGAATGTAGCTGTGACAAGGTAAAGCACAACAAGTCACTACTGAAATATTCCAACTCTTGCATTTAACGACAGAAATTCAAAATGAACTTTGAAAAATCATGAGAATGTAGCTGTGACAAGGTAAACCACGACAAGACACTACTGAAATATTCCAATTCTTGCATTTCATGGAAGAAATTCAAAATGAACTTTGAAAAATTAAGAGAATGTAACTGTGACAAGGTAAAGCACAACAAAACACTATTGAAATATTCAAACTCTTGCATTTGAATGAAAGAAATTCAAAATGATCTATGAAAATCAACAGAATGTAACTGTGACAAGGTAAAGCACAACAAAACTCTACTGAAATATTCCAACTCTTGTATTTCACGACAGAAATTCAAAATGAACTTCGAAAAATCAAGAGAATGTAGGTGTGACAAGGTCACTACTGAAATATTCCAACTCTTGCATTTCAAGTCAGAAATTCAAAATTAACTTTGAAAAATCATGAGAATGTAGCTGTGACAGGGTAAACCATGACAAGACACTACTGAAATATTCCAACTCTTGCATTTCACGACAGAAATTCAAAATGAACTTCGAAAAATTAAGAGAATGTAACTGTGACAAGGTAGCACAACAAAACACTACTGAAATATTCCAACTCTTGCATTTCAATAAAAGAAATTCAAAATGAACTATGAAAATCAACAGAATGTAACTGTGACAAGGTAAAGCACAACAAAACACTACTGAAATATTCCAACTCTTGCATTTCACGACAGAAATTCAAAATGAACTTCGAAAAATCAAGAGAATGTAACTGTGACAAGGTAAAGTACAAAAAGTCACTACTGAAATATTCCAACTCTTGCATTTCACGAAAGAAATTCAAAATTAACTTTTAAAAATAATGAGAATGTAGCTGTGACAAGGTAAAACACGACAAGACACTACTGAAATATTCCAATTCTTGCATTTCAACGAAAGAAATTCAAAATGAACTATGAAAAATTAACAGAATGTAACTGTGACAAGGTAAAGCACAACAAAACACTACTGAAATATTCCAACTCTTGCATTTCAACGACAGAAATTCAAAATGAACTATCGAAAAATCAACAGAATGTAACTGTGACAAGGTAAAGCACAACAAAACACTACTGAAATATTCCAACTCTTGCATTTCAATGACAGAAATTCAAAATGAACTATCGAAAAATCAACAGAATGTAACTGTGACAAGGTAAAGCACAACAAGACACTACTGAAATATTCCAACTCTTGCATTTCACGACAGAAATTCAAAATGAACTTTGAAAAATCATGAGAATGTAGCTGTGACAAGGTAAAGCACGACAAGTCACTACTGAAATATTCCAACTCTTGCATTTCACGACAGAAATTCAAGATGAACTTTGAAAAATCATGAGAATGTAGCTGTGACAAGGTAAACCACGACAAGACTGAAGAGAATGTAACTGGGACAAGGTAAAGCACAACAAAACACTACTGAAATATTCCAACTCTTGCATTTCAATGAAAGAAATTCAAAATGAATTCTGAAAATCAACAGAATGTAACTGTGACAAGGTAAAGCACAACAAAACACTACTGAAATATTCCAACTCTTGCATTTCACGACAGAAATTCGACATGAACTTCGAAAAATCAAGAGAATGTAACTGTGACAAGGTAAAGCACAACAAGTCACTACTGAAATATTCCAACTCATGTATTTCACGACAGAAATTCAAAATGAACTTTGAAAAATCATGAGAAAGTAGCTGTGACAAGGTAAAGCACAACAAGTCACTACTGAAATATTCCAACTCTTGCATTTCACGACAGAAATTCAAAATGAACTTTGAAAAATCATGAGAATGTAGCTGTGACAAGGTAAACCACGATAAGACACTACTGAAATATTCAAATTCTTGCATTTCACGAAAGAAATTCAAAATGAACTTTGAAAAATTAAGAGAATGTAACTGTGACAAGGTAAAACACAACAAAACACTACTGAAATATTCCAACTCTTGCATTTTAATGAAAGAAATTCAAAATGAACTATGAAAATCAACAGAATGTAACTGTGACAAGGTAAAGCACAACAAAACTCTACTGAAATATTCCAACTCTTGTATTTCAACGAAAGAAATTCAAAATGAACTTTGAAAAATCAAGAAAATGTAGCTGTGACACTGAAATATTCCAACTCTTGCATTTCAACGAAAGAAATTCAAAATGAACTTTGAAAAATCAAGAAAATGTAACTGTGACAAGGTAAATCACAACCAAACACAACTGAACAAGTACAAAAATTTATAAAATGCTAAAGATAAAAAGCAGGAACAATGAAAAATCAAGAATAGGAAACTGTGACAAGGTATACCAAAACCAAACACTACTGAAATACTCCAACTATTGCATTTCAGTGAATGAAATTCAAAATGATCTTTGAAAAATCAAGAAAATGTGACTAGTGACACTCGAAATATTCCAACTCTTGCATTTCAGCGACAGAAATTCAAAATGAACTTTGAAAAATCAAGAAAATGTAACTGTGACAAGGTAAAGCACAACAAATCACTACTGAAATATTCCAACTCTTGCATTTCAACGACAGAAATTCAAAATGAACGTTGAAAAATCATGAGAATGTAGCTGTGACAAGGTAAACCACGACAAGACACTACTGAAATATTCCAATTCTTGCATTTCAAGAAAGAAATTCAAAATGAACTTTGAAAAATTAAGAGAATGTAACTGTGGCAAGGTAAAGCACAACAAAACACTATTGAAATATTCCAACTCTTGCATTTCAATGAATGAAATTCAAAATGAACTATGAAAATCAACAGAATGTAACTGTGACAAGGTAAAGCACAACAAAACTCTACTGAAATATTCCAACTCTTGCATTTCACGACAGAAATTCAAAATGAAGTTCGAAAAATCAAGAGAATGTAACTTTGACAAGGTAAATCACAACAAGTCACTACTGAAATATTCCAACTCTTGCATTTCAACGAAAGAAATCCAAAATGAACTTTGAAAAATCATGAGAATGTAGCTGTGACAAGGTAAAACCACGACAAGACACTACTAAAATATTCCAATTCTTGCATTTCACGAAAGAAATTCAAAATGAACTTTGAAAAATTAAGAGAATGTAACTGTGACAAGGTAAAGCACAACAAAACACTACTGAAATATTCAAACTCTTTCATTTAAATTAAAGAATTAAAAATTTAAATTTTAAAATCAATAGAATGTAACTGTGACAAGGTAAACCACAACAAGACACTACTGAAATATTCCAACTCTTGCATTTTACGACAGAAATTCAAAATGAACTTTGAAAAATCAAGAGAATGTAACTGTGACAAGGTAAAGCACAACAAGTCACTACTGAAATATTCCAACTCTTGCATTTCACGACAGAAATTCAAGATTAACTTTGAAAAATCATGAGAATGTAGCCGTGACAAGGTAAACCACGACAAGACAATACTGAAATATTCCAATTCTTGCATTTCACGAAAGAAATTCAAAATATACTTATAAAAATTAAGATAATGTAACTCTGACAAGGTAAAGCACAACAAAACACTACTGAAATATTCCAACTCTTGCATTTCAATGAAAGAAATTCAAAATGAACTATGAAAATCAACAGAATGTAACTGTGACAATGTAAAGCACAACAAAACACTACTGAAATATTCCAACTCTTGCATTTCACGACATAAATTCAAAATGAACTTCGAAAAATCAAGAGAATGTAACTGTGACAAGGTAGCACAACAAAACACTACTGAAATATTCCAACTCTTACATTTCAATGAAAGAAATTTAAAATGAACTATGAAAATCAACAGAATGTAACTGTGACAAGGTAAAGCACAACAAAACACTACTGAAATATTCCAACTCTTGCATTTCACGACAGAAATTCAAAATGAACTTTGAAAAATCAGGAGAATTCAACTCTGACAAGGTAAAGCACAACAAGTCACTACTGAAATATTCCAACTCTTGCATTTCACGACAGAAATTCAAGATGAACTTTGAAAAATCATGAGAATGTAGCTGTGACAAGGTAAACCACGACAAGACACTACTGAAATATTCAAATTCTTGCATTTCACGAAAGAAATTCAAAATGAACTTTGAAAAATTAAGAGAATGTAACTGGGACAAGGTAAAGCACAACAAAACACTACTGAAATATTCCAACTCTTGCATTTCAATGAAAGAAATTCAAAATGAATTATGAAAATCAACAGAATGTAACTGTGACAAGGTAAAGCACAACAAAACACTACTGAAATATTCCAACTCTTGCATTTC
Source organism: Artemia sp. Qi Xiang Cuo (assembly GCF_049724085.1). NCBI lineage: Eukaryota > Metazoa > Arthropoda > Branchiopoda > Anostraca > Artemiidae > Artemia > Artemia sp. Qi Xiang Cuo. The sequence goes on from NC_142812.1 coordinate 56,779,551, forward strand.
ACGACAGAAATTCAAAATGAACTTCGAAAAATCAAGAGAATGTAACCGTGACAAGGTAAAGCACAACAAGTCACTACTGAAATATTCCAACTCTTGCATTTCAACGAAAGAAATTCAAAATGAACTATGAAAATCAGCAGAATATAACTGTGACAAGGTAAAGCACAACAAAACACTACTGAAATATTCCAACTCTTGCATTTCACGACAGAAATTCAAAATGAAGTTCGAAAAATCAAGAGAATGTAACTGTGACAAGGTAAAGCACAACAAGTCACTACTGAAATATTCCAACTCTTGCATTTCAACGAAAGAAATCCAAAATGAACTTTGAAAAATCATGAGAATGTAGCTGTGACAAGGTAAAACCACGACAAGACACTACTGAAATATTCCAATTCTTGCATTTCACGAAAGAAATTCAAAATGAACTTTGAAAAATTGAGAGAATGTAACTGTGACAAGGTAAAGCACAACAAAACACTACTTAAATATTCCAACTCTTGCATTTAAAAGAAAGAAATTCAAAATAAACTATGAAAATCAACAGAATGTAACTGTGACAAGGTAAAGCACAACAAAACACTACTGAAATATTCCAACTCTTGCATTTCACGACAGAAATTCAAAATGAACTTAGAAAAATCAAGAGAATGTAACTGTGACAAGGTAAAGCACAACAAGTCACTACTGAAATATTCCAACTCTTGGATTTCACGACAGAAATTCAAGATGAACTTTGAAAAATCATGAGAATGTAGCTGTGACAAGGTAAACCACGACAAGACACTACTGAAATATTCCAATTCTTGCATTTCACGAAAGAAATTCAAAATAAACTTTGAAAAATTAAGAGAATGTAACTGTGACAAGGTAAAGCACAACAAAACACTACTGAAATATTCCAACTCTTGCATTTAAATGAAAGAAATTCAAAATGAAATATCAAAATCAACAGAATGTAACTGTGACAAGGTAAAGCACAACAAAACACTACTGAAACATTCCAACTCTTGCATTTCACGACATAAATTCAAAATGAACTTCTAAAAATAAAGAGAATGTAACTGTGACAAGGTAGCACAACAAAACACTACTGAAATATTCCAACTCTTGAATTTCAATGAAATAAATTCAAAATTAACTATGAAAATCAACAGAATGTAACTGTGACAAGGTAAAGCACAACAAAACACTACTGAAATATTCCAACTCTTTCATTTCACGACAGAAATTCAAAATGAACTTCGAAAAATCAGGAGAATGTAACTGTGACAAGGTAAAGCACAACAAGTCACAACTGAAATATTCCAACTCTTGCATTTCACGACAGAAATTCAAGATGAACTTTGAAAAATCATGAGAATGTAGCTGTGACAAGGTAAACCACGACAAGACTGAAGAGAATGTAACTGGGACAAGGTAAAGCACAACAAAACACTACTGAAATATTCCAACTCTTGCATTTCAATGAAAGAAATTCAAAATGAATTCTGAAAATCAACAGAATGTAACTGTGACAAGGTAAAGCACAACAAAACACTACTGAAATATTCCAACTCTTGCATTTCACGACAGAAATTCGAAATGAACTTCGAAAAATCAAGAGAATGTAACTGTGACAAGGTAAAGCACAACAAGTCACTACTGAAATATTCCAACTCATGTATTTCACGACAGAAATTCAAAATGAACTTTGAAAAATCATGAGAATGTAGCTGTGACAAGGTAAAGCACAACAAGTCACTACTGAAATATTCCAACTCTTGCATTTCACGACAGAAATTCAAAATGAACTTTGAAAAATCATGAGAATGTAGCTGTGACAAGGTAAACCACGATAAGACACTACTGAAATATTCCAATTCTTGCATTTCATGGAAGAAATTCAAAATGAACTTTGAAAAATTAAGAGAATGTAACTGTGACAAGGTAAAGCACAACAAAACACTACTGAAATATTCCAACTCTTGCATTTCACGACAGAAATTCAAAATGAACTTCGAAAAATCAGGAGAATTCAACTCTGACAAGGTAAAGCACAACAAGTCACTACTGAAATATTCCAACTCTTGCATTTCACGACAGAAATTCAAGATGAACTTTGAAAAATCATGAGAATGTAGCTGTGACAAGGTAAACCACGACAAGACACTACTGAAATATTCAAATTCTTGCATTTCACGAAAGAAATTCAAAATGAACTTTGAAAAATTAAGAGAATGTAACTGGGACAAGGTAAAGCACAACAAAACACTACTGAAATATTCCAACTCTTGCATTTCAATGAAAGAAATTCAAAATGAATTATGAAAATCAACAGAATGTAACTGTGACAAGGTAAAGCACAACAAAACACTACTGAAATATTCCAACTCTTGCATTTCACGACAGAAATTCGAAATGAGCTTCGAAAAATAAAGAGAATGTAACTGTAACAAGGTAAAGCACAACAAGTCACTACTGAAATATTCCAACTCTTGCATTTCAATGAAAGAAATTCAAAATGAACTATGAAAATCAACAGAATGTAACTGTGACAAGGTAAAGCCCAACAAAACTCTACTGAAATATTCCAACTCTTGCATTTCACGATAGAAATTCAAAATGAAGTTCGAAAAATCAAGAGAATGTAACTGTGACAAGGTAAAGCACAACAAGTCACTACTGAAATATTCCAACTCTTGCATTTCAACGAAAGAAATCCAAAATGAACTTTGAAAAATCATGAGAATGTAGCTGTGACAAGGTAAAACCACGACCAGACACTACTGAAATACTCCAACTCTTGCATTTCACTAAAGAAATTCAAAATGAACTTTGAAAAATTAAGAGAATGTAACTGTGACAAGGTAAAGCACAACAAAACACTACTTAAATATTCCAACTCTTGCATTTAAAAGAAAGAAATACAAAATGAACTATGAAAATCAACAGAATGTAACTGTGACAAGGTAAAGCACAACAAAACACTACTGAAATATTCCAACTCTTGCATTTCACGACAGAAATTCAAAATGAACTTCGAAAAATCAAGAGAATGTAACTGTGACAAGGTAAAGCACAACAAGTCACTACTGAAATATTCCAACTCTTGGATTTCACGACAGAAATTCAAGATGAACTTTGAAAAATCATGAGAATGTAGCTGTGACAAGGTAAACCACGACAAGACACTACTGAAATATTCCAATTCTTGCATTTCACGAAAGAAATTCAAAATAAACTTTGAAAAATTAAGAGAATGTAACTGTGACAAGATAAAGCGCAACAAAACACTACTGAAATATTCCAACTCTTTCATTTAAATGAAAGAAATTCAAAATGAACTATGAAAATCAACAGAATGTAACTGTGGCAATGTAAAGCACAACAAAACACTACTGAAATATTCCGACTCTTGCATTTCACGACATAAATTCAAAATGAACTTCGAAAATCAAGAGAATGTAACTGTGACAAGGTAGCACAACAAAACACTACTGAACTATTCCAACTCTTGCATTTCAATGAAAGAAATTCAAAATGAACTATGAAAATCAACGGAATGTAACTGTGACAATGTAAAGCACAACAAAACACTACTGAAATATTCCAACTCTTGCATTTCACGACAGAAATTCAAAATGAACTTCGAAAAATCAGGAGAATGTAACTGTGACAAGGTAAAGCACAACAAGACACTACTGAAATATTCCAACTCTTGCATTTCACGACAGAAATTCAAGATGAACTTTGAAAAATCATGAGAATGTAGCTGTGACAAGGTAAACCACGACAAGACTGAAGAGAATGTAACTGGGACAAGGTAAAGCACAACAAAACACTACTGAAATATTCCAACTCTTGCATTTCAATGAAAGAAATTCAAAATGAATTCTGAAAATCAACAGAATGTAACTGTGACAAGGTAAAGCACAACAAAACACTACTGAAATATTCCAACTCTTGCATTTAACGACAGAAATTCGAAATGAACTTCGAAAAATCAAGAGAATGTAACTGTGACAAGGTAAAGCACAACAATTCACTACTGAAATATTCCAACTCATGTATTTCACGACAGAAATTCAAAATGAACTTTGAAAAATTAAGAGAATGTAACTGGGACAAGGTAAAGCACAACAAAACACTACTGAAATATTCCAACTCTTGCATTTCAATGAAAGAAATTCAAAATGAATTCTTAAAATCAACAGAATGTAACTGTGACAAGGTAAAGCACAACAAAACACTACTGAAATATTCCAACTCTTGCATTTCACGACAGAAATTCGAAATGAGCTTCGAAAAATCAACAGAATGTAACTGTAACAAGGTAAAGCACAACAAGTCACTACTGAAATATTCCAACTCTTGCATTTCAATGAAAGAAATTCAAAATGAACTATGAAAATCAACAGAATTTAACTGTGACAAGGTAAAGCACAACAAAACTCTACTGAAATATTCCAACTCTTGCATTTCACGATAGAAATTCAAAATGAAGTTCGAAAAATCAAGAGAATGTAACTGTGAGAAGGTAAAGCACAACATTTCACTACTGAAATATTCCAACTCTTGCATTTCAACGAAAGAAATCCAAAATGAACTTTGAAAAATCATGAGAATGTAGCTGTGACAAGGTAAAACCACGACAAGACACTACTGAAATATTCCAATTCTTGCATTTCACGAAAGAGATTCAAAATGAACTTTGAAAAATTGAGAGAATGTAACTGTGACAAGGTAAAGCACAACAAAACACTACTGAAATATTCCAACTCTTGCATTTCAATGAAAGAAATTCAAAATGAACTATGAAAATCAACAGAATGTAACTGTGACAAGGTAAAGCACAACAAAACACTACTGAAATATTCCAACTCTTGCATTTCACGACAGAAATTCAAAATGAACTTCGAAAAATCAAGAGAATGTAACTGTGACAAGGTAAAGCACAACAAGTCACTACTGAAATATTCCAACTCTTGGATTTCACGACAGAAATTCAAGATGAACTTTGAAAAATCATGAGAATGTAGCTGTGACAAGGTAAACCACGACAAGACACTACTGAAATATTCCAATTCTTGCATTTCACGAAAGAAATTCAAAATAAACTTTGAAAAATTAAGAGAATGTAACTCTGACAAGGTAAAGCACAACAAAACACTATTGAAATATTCCAACTCTTTCATTTAAATGATAGAATTTCAAAATTAACTATGAAAATCAACAGAATGTAACTGTGACAAGGTAAAGCACAACAAAACACTACTGAAATATTCCAACTCTTGCATTTCACGACAGAAATTCAAAATGAACTTTGAAAACTCAAGAGAATGTAACTGTGACAAGGTAGCACAACAAAACACTACTGAAATATTCCAACTCTTGCATTTCAATGAAAGAAATTCAATATGAACTATGAAAATCAACAGAATGTAACTGTGACAAGGTAAAGCACAACAAAACACTACTGAAATATTCCAACTCTTGCATTTCACGACAGAAATTCAAAATGAACTTCGAAAAATCAGGAGAATGTAACTGTGACAAGGTAAAGCACAACAAGTCACTACTGAAATATTCCAACTCTTGCATTTCACGACAGAAATTCAAGATGAACTTTGAAAAATCATGAGAATCTAGCTGTGACAAGGTAAACCACGACAAGACTGAAGAGAATGTAACTGGGACAAGGTAAAGCACAACAAAACACTACTGAAATATTCCAACTCTTGCATTTCAATGAAAGAAATTCAAAATGAATTCTGAAAATCAACAGAATGTAACTGTGACAAGGTAAAGCACAACAAAACACTACTGAAATATTCCAACTCTTGCATTTCACGACAGAAATTCGAAATGAACTTCGAAAAATCAAGAGAATGTAACTGTGACAAGGTAAAGCACAACAAGTCACTACTGAAATATTCCAACTCATGTATTTCACGACAGAAATTCAAAATGAACTTTGAAAAATCATTAGAATGTAACTGTGACAAGGTAAAGCACAACAAGTCACTACTGAAATATTCCAACTCTTGCATTTCACGACAGAAATTCAAAATGAACTTTGAAAAATCATGAGAATGTAGCTGTGACAAGGTAAACCACGATAAGACACTACTGAAATATTCCAATTCTTGTATTTCACGAAAGAAATTCAAAATGAACTTTGAAATATCAAGAGAATGTAACTGCGACAAGGTAAAGCACAACAAAACACTACTGAAATATTCAAACTCTTGCATTTGAATGACAGAAATTCAAAATGAACTATGAAAATCAACAGAATGTAACTGTGACAAGGTAAAGCACAACAAAACACTACTGAAATATTCCAACTCTTGTATTTCACGACAGAAATTCAAAATGAACTTCGAAAAATCAAGAGAATGTAAGTGTGACAAGGTCACTACTGAAATATTCCAACTCTTGCATTTCAAGACAGAAATTCAAAATGAACTTTGAAAAATCATGAGAATGTAGCTGTGACAAGGTAAACCACGACAAGACACTACTGAAATATTCCAATTCTTGCATTTCACGAAAGAAATTCAAAATGAACTTTGAAAAATTAAGAGAATGTAATTGTGGCAAGGTAAAGCACAACAAAACACTATTGAAATATTCCAACTCTTGCATTTTAATGAAAGAAATTCAAAATGATCTATGAAAATCAACAGAATGTAACTGTGACAAGGTAAAGCACAACAAAACTCTACTGAAATATTCCAACTCTTGTATTTTACGACAGAAATTCAAAATAAACTTCGAAAAATCAAGAGAATGTAAGTGTGACAAGGTAAAGCACAACAAGTCACTACTGACATATTCCAACTCTTGCATTTCAACGAAAGAAATACAAAATGAACTTTGAAAAATCATGAGAATGTAGCTGTGACAAGGTAAAACCACGACAAGACACTACTGAAATATTCCGATTTTTGCATTTCAAGAAAGAAATTCAAAATTAACATTGATAAATTAAGAGAATGTAATTGTGAAAAGGTAAATCACAACAAAACAATACTGAAATATTCTAACTCTTGCATTTCACTGAAAGAAATACAAAATGAACTATGAAAATCAACAGAATGTAACTGTGACAAGGTAAAGCACAACAAAACACTACTGAAATTTTCCAACTCTTTCATTTCACGACAGAAATTCAAAATGAACTTCGAAAAATCAAGAGAATGTAACTGTGACAAGGTAAAGCACAACAAGTCACTACTGAAATATTCCAAGTCTTGGATTTCACGACAGAAATTCAAGATGAACTTTGAAAAATCATGAGAATGTAGCTGTGACAAGGTAAACCACGACAAGACACTACTGAAATATTCCAATTCTTGCATTTCACGAAAGAAATTCAAAATAAACTTTGAAAAATTAAGAGAATGTAACTGTGACAAGATAAAGCGCAACAAAACACTACTGAAATATTCCAACTCTTTCATTTAAATGAAAGAAATTCAAAATGAACTATGAAAATCAACAGAATGTAACTGTGGCAATGTAAAGCACAACAAAACACTACTGAAATATTCCGACTCTTGCATTTCACGACAGAAATTCAAAATAAACTTCAAACAATCAACAGAATGTAACTGTGACAAGGTAGCACAACAAAACACTACTGAAATATTCCAACTCTTGCATTTCAATGAAAGAAGTTCAAAATGAACTTTGAAAATCAACAAAATGTAACTGTGACAAGGTAAAGCACAAAAAAACACTTCTGAAACATTCCAACTCTTGCATTTCACGACAGAAATTCAAGATGAACTTTGAAAAATCATGAGAATGTAGCTGTGACAAGGTAAACCACGACAAGTCACTACTGAGATATTCAACTCTTGCATTTCACGACAGAAATTGATAACTGGGAATCAAGGTAAAGCACAACAAAACACTACTGAAATATTCCAACTCTTGCATTTCACGACAGAAATTCAAAATGAACTTCGAAAAATCAAGAGAATGTAACTGGGACAAGGTAAAGCACAACAAAACACTACTGAAATATTCCAACTCTTGCATTTCAATGAAAGAAATTCAAAATGAACTTCTGAAAAATCAACAGAATGTAACTGTGACAAGGTAAAGCACAACAAAACACTACTGAAATATTCCAACTCTTGCATTTGCACGACAGAAATTCAAAATGAACTATCGAAAAATCAACAGAATGTAACTGTGACAAGGTAAAGCACAACAAGTCACTACTGAAATATTCCAACTCATGTATTTCACGACAGAAATTCAAAATGAACTTTGAAAAATCATGAGAATGTAGCTGTGACAAGGTAAAGCACAACAAGTCACTACTGAAATATTCCAACTCTTGCATTTCACGACAGAAATTCAAAATGAACTTTGAAAAATCATGAGAATGTAGCTGAGACAAGGTAAAACACGATAAGACACTACTGAAATATTCCAATTCTTGCATTTCACGAAAGAAATTCAAAATGAACTTTGAAAAATTAAGAGAATGTAACTGTGACAAGGTAAAGCACAACAAAACACTACTGAAATATTCCAACTCTTGCATTTTAATGAAAGAAATTCAAAATGAACTATGAAAATCAACAGAATGTAACTGTGACAAGGTAAAGCACAACAAAACTCTACTGAAATATTCCAACTCTTGTATTTCACGACAGAAATTCAAAATGAACTTCGAAAAATCAAGAGAATGTAAGTGTGACAAGGTAAAGCACAACAAGTCACTACTGAAAAATTCCAACTCTTGCATTTCAACGAAAGAAATCCAAAATGAACTTTGAAAAATCATGAGAATGTAGCTGTGACAAGGTAAACCACGACAAGACACTACTGAAATATTCCAATTCTTGCATTTCACGAAAGAAATTCAAAATGAACTTTGAAAAATTAAGAGAATGTAACTGTGACAAGGTAAAGCACAACAAAACACTACTGAAATATTCCAACTCTTGCATTTCAATGAAAGAAATTCAAAATGAACTATGAAAATCAACAGAATGTAACTGTGACAAGGTAAAGCACAACAAAACACTACTGAAATATTCCAACTCTTGCATTTCACGACAGAAATTCAAAATGAACTTCGAAAAATCAAGAGAATGTAACTGTGACAAGGTAAAGCACAACAAGTCACTACTGAAATATTCCAACTCTTGCATTTCACGACAGAAATTCAAGATGAACTTTGAAAAATCATGAGAATGTAGCTGTGACAAGGTAAACCACGACAAGACACTACTGAAATATGCCAATTCTTGCATTTCCCGAAAGAAATTCAAAATGAACTTTGAAAAATTAAGAGAATGTAACTGTGACAAGGTAAAGCACAACAAGTCACTACTGAAATATTCCAACTCTTGCATTTCACGACAGAAATTCAAAATGAACTTTGAAAAATCATGAGAATGTAGCTGTGACAAGGTAAACCACGACATGACATTACTGAAATATTCCAACTCTTGCATTTCACGACAGAAATTCAAAATGAACTTCGAAAAATCAAGAGAATGTAACTGTGACAAGGTAAAGCACAACAAGTCACTACTGAAATATTCCAATTCTTGCATTTCACGAAAGAAATTCAAAATGAACTTTGAAAAATTAAGAGAATGTAACTGTGGCAAGGTAAAGCACAACAAAACACTACTGAAATATTCCAACTCTTGCATTTCAATGAAAGAAATTCAAAATGAACTTTGAAAAATCAAGAGAATGTATCTGTGACAAGGTAATGCACAACAAAGCACTACTGAAATATTCCAACTCTTGCATTTTACGACAGAAATTCAAAATGAACTTCGAAAAATCAAGAGAATGTAAGTGTGACAACGTAAAGCACAACAAGTCACTACTGAAATATTCCAACTCTTGCATTTTACGACAGATATTCAAAATGAACTTTGAAAAATCATGAGAATGTAGCTGTGACAAGGTAAACCACGACAAGACACTACTGAAATATTCCAATTCTTGCATTTCACGAAAGAAATTCAAAATGAACTTTGAAAAATTAAGAGAATGTAACTGTGACAAGGTAAAGCACAACAAAACACTACTGAAATATTCCAACTCTTGCATTTCAATGAAAGAAATTCGAAATGAACTATGAAAATCAACAGAATGTAACTGTGACAAGGTAAAGCACAACAAAACACTACTGAAATATTCCAACACTTGCATTTCAAGACAGAAATTCAAAATGAACTTCGAAAAATCACGAAAATGTAACTGTGACAAGGTAAAGCTTTGGATTTCCACCATTCAGGCTGGTGGAATAAGACACCAATACTGAGCTCGTGGATTTCCACCATTCAGGCTGGTGGACTAAGAACCCAATACTGAGCTAGTGGATTTCCAGCATTCATGCTGGTGGACTAAGACTCAAATACTGATCTAGTGGATTTCAACCATTCGGGCTTGTGGACTAAGACCCCAATACAGAGCTAGTGGATTTTCATCATTCAGGCTGGTGAACTAAGGCCCCAATTTTCCAACTCTTGCGTTTCACGACAGAAATTCAAAATTAACTTCGAAAAATCAAGAGAATATAACTGTGACAAGGTAAAGCACAACAAGTCACTACTGAAATATTCCAACTCTTGCCTTTCACGACAGAAATTCAAAATGAACTTTGAAATATCATGAGAATGTAGCTGTGACAAGGTAAAGCAAGACAAAACACTACTGAAATATTCCAATTCTTGCATTTCAAGAAAGAAATCCAAAAACTAACTTTGAAAAATGATGAGAATGTAACTGTGGAAAGCTAAAGCACAACAAAACACTACTTAAGTATTCCAACTCTTGTATTTCAATGAAAGAAATTCAAAATGAACTTCGAAAAAACACATTCTAAAATCATCTTTAAAAATGTCTCTAACTGTTTCGCCGAAATGTCCAAAACGGTTTCGTCCAAATAATGTTTTTGATAACACTGCGTTGTCACATTTTAAATTATTAAGAAAAAAAGGGGGGGGCAAAAAGTTGGTGGGAGGGGGTGCCCTTTGAGTTTGGGGATAAGGGACCTTTGGGGAGTTGATGTCTCTGCTGGTTAGAGTCGTTGGTGGGTATGATACATTATGGTTAGTACTCACATGCACCTTATTACATGATTTTCAAGGATTTCTAAGGTTTTTTATTAATTTAATTATTAAAATTCTTTTCTTACCATCTACATCTCTCTTAGTATCTACTTTTTAGTATACTAAAACGTTAGACCCTATTTTAAATTGACAATACTGTTCAAACATCACTTGTGTATTATACAAACCACATCGGAGAGGTAAAGCTAAGTCAACTCACAATGTCATTCTATCGTCGTTAGCCATTTTCATAGACTGATGTTGTTTCAAATTTATAACAAATTACCTGAGTTAACAACCCCTTCGGGGTTACCTTAACTGTTAATCAGTTTAATCCTTTTTTTTTCTCCACCGTCATGCGATCCAATCACTAATTAGAATCATTCACACTCCTATTATTCAAAACATTACCGGTTTTCTATAGCACAGGAAGGAACGTAAAGGCCCCAAATCCATATGTACATGCTCTGGAAAGGTGCCATGGAACGTAAAGGCCCAGAAACTTATAGTTGACCCAGAAACTTGTCTGCTTGGCCCAGAAACTTATAGTTGACCCAGAAACTTGTCTGCTTGGCCCAGAAACATGTCTGGTTGGCCCGGAAACTTGTCTGGTAGGTTTTGTATAATTCCATATTCAATTGACAACAGATGCAATATTCAGTCTGGTAATCTGCCATGGAAAGGTGCCAGGGAACGTAAAGTGGTGGAAAAACACAGGATGGAACATAAAGTGGGCAAATCCAGAAGGTGCATACTACTAATAACCCCCCAAAGCGAGAACATTCTCTTGATTTCATTAAGAAATGAAAAACAATTTTAATTTTGGCAGTTGACAGCCGAGCTTCTGTTGCCACCTGTGACACGAAAGTGCTATTTTAGGACTATTTCCTTATGTGTCGCACGTGCTCAGAGTTGTCACTTCCGGTGCTATTTAAGTGCAGAATTCACAGAATATACAAAATTTCAAGATAATAAAAGTGAGTTTAGCATGCTGAAGCCTGGAGTTAGAGTTATCTTCTTCCAAGGCATATCAGCTTTTCAAAAATTGTAAACAAATTCAGGGCTTCCACTATCTCCGAATTTTAGGGGATTTCCCCGAAAATCTATGTGTTTCCCCCATTTTTTTTTCTCCCCGAATCCCCTAAATTTCCCCGAAAATCACCCAATCATGGGGTCACCCCTAGAAAATATTATTTTACATACCATAATTTATAACTACTCTCTTGTTCGTTAATTTTCGTCTTCTTTGTTGCTTTGCGTAAGAACCAGACTGATATAATTTAAGCATAACCAGTTCTTCATATGTTCACAAAAGTATCATTTTCCTGAATTTAGTTTAAACCATTTCGACTTGAATGTAGTGTTCCGAATGCTATAACATTTTCACATTTACATCAGTCGTACCTTAATTCCAACTTCCAACTGAACGCTTCGTACTTCCATTAAACCACTTCAAGTATAATTCTTGACTAATCTTGTCAAGACAATCTTGACAATATTAGTCAAAAATTATACTGGAAGTGGTTTAACGGAAGTACGAAGCGTTCAGTTGGAAGTTGGAATTAAGGTTTTGAAATTGAACTTCTAGAGAAGAAGAATTGTTTTAAAAGCCGAATCTTAAGTTTAATTTATAGTTTTCCTTTGCTATTTTTGGTTGTAGGCATACTGTATTAATGTTTAATACTTAATGATTGAAAACATGATACATTCAAGGAATTGATCTTTTTGCCTGGAATTCTTACCGTTTAAATTTTCGTTTCATTCGGTTTGTAAGAATTGGTGGCCGGTGCTTACCTCCCCGCCGGAAAATACTCCCCCCCACCGTGGATTATAAGACTTTCCAACTTTGCGAATTTTATTTGAATTTTTTTTTTCCCTAGGGGGAAGGAATTTTGGTACTTGTGTATTATACGCCACTCACTCTAGTTTACGCTGCGTAAAACTCGAGAGCAAACTGGTTTCTTCGTTAGTTTCTTTCAGCTTAGCACGAGACAAGAAAAAGACAAGTGACATAATAGATGGAAAATATATAATTTGGGTTCTATATTTGCACATAAGGGAGGGGGTAAAGAATTTGGACAGCGTGAATTCAGAAAACAATTCTTACTTCATAATATGCAGAATAATTGTACCTAACACATTTTCCTTGCAGACCCGCTATACTTGACCCCCCCCCTAATGTGCAAATATATAGTCCAAATTTGTTTCTAAAGCAACGAAGAAACCGGTGAACTCTCGAGTTTTACACCTCGTAAACTTGAGTGAGTGGCGTATAACATACAAGTGCCGGAATTATTTATGTTATGAGTTATGTTATTTATTATATATATATATATATATATATATATATATATATATATATATATATATATATATATATATATATATATATATATATATATATATATATATATATATATATATATATATATATATATATATATATATATATATATATATATATATATATATATATATATATATATATATATATATATATATATATATATATATATATATATATATATATATATATATATATATATATATATATATATATATTTATATAGTTATTATGTTTATGTTATGAGTTATGAAGTGTGCGTCCAAAGGGGGAAACGAAGAAAGTCCACGAAGGGAACAAAACTGGGGAAGGCATCAGAATATATTAAAATTTTGGAAGCTACAGTGTTGACAGTGGTCAAGTATGAATCTGAAGCGTGGGCGCTCCGAAAGACGGAGGAGAATTTGTTATATGTTTTCCAGAGTAATTGTCTACGGATTGTTTTGGGTATCCTTTTGACTAGCCGTAATCTGTGCAAAAAAATGGGGTTCTGTCCCGTTCTCTAGGGCTATAATGAGAGATAGGTTGAGGTGGCTAGGACACGTTCTAAGAATGAAGGATGACTGGTTACCAATAGTCGTCCTTTTCGAACAACCATCTAGGGCCAAAGGAAAAGCAGGTCTTCACCGAAGGGGATGGAATGATGTCATACATGGGTGCCCATAAGGGGGAAAGGGGGCACCAGCCCCCTCCTGGCCGAATGACGGTGTCATATATTTGTATTAATTTAAAAATATTTTCCATAGAATATGTTTTCAAAGAAAAGTAAAGAGCTCTATTAATCCAAAAATGGGCAGAAATAAAGTAAAATAGTCTAATCTTCCAAGCGTAAAACTACCACAAATCACTATCAACAATTAAATGAAACTCAAAACGAACAGAAATTATAATAAATGGTCGAGTCAGACTCAAAACGAGCAAAAATTAACGTTACTAGGGCTGACAACCCCAATAACTTCTCAAGACCACAACATAACTTAGGCTTTACTAAAAAAAAAAAAAAATGACCGTGGATTGTCAGTTTAATATACCTATAATTATATTTATTAATTAAAATAAAAAAATGGGTAAAAAAGTGAGTAAAAAAAGTTTTTTACTTAGTTAAGTAAAAAAGTGAAAACATTTAAACATATTTTGTTTTCAGTAAAGCGCAAATTCTGTTCTGGTCTTGAGAAGGCATGGGGGTTATCAGCCCTATTAGTGTTAATTTATGCTCGTTTCGAGTTTGATTCGGCTTTTTATTCTAATTTCTGTTCATTTTGAGTTTCATTTATTTATAGATAGTGATTTGTGGCATTTTTACGCTTGGATGATTACTTAACTTCATTTCTGCACATTTTTTGCTTAATGGAGCTCTTTATTTTTCTTTGAAAAGCTAGTTTTGTGGAAAGTTTTTTTAGTTGAATTTCTGTTCGCTTTATTGGCAAAGTCATTTTCATGAAAAAAAAATATTTTATATCTTTTCGGTTTTTTTCAAACAGTTCGTGGTAACGAACTGTAAGTAGGCCTAAGGAGCGACTCGGCTCAATGGTAACCGCAACTCTAAAAAACAGAATTTTGGTACTGATAGATACATCAAAAGAATCAGATTTTAATTCTAATTTCATATATATAAGTTTCATCAAGTTTAATTTTACCCATCAAAAGTTACGTGCCTGAGAAAATTTGACAGATTTTCCAAAAAAGGGAGAAAGACCCCTTTAAAAGTTATAGAACCTTAATGAAATTCACACCATCATATTCAGTGTATCAGAGAACCTTATTGTAGAGGTTTCAAGCTCATATCTACAAAAATGTGGAATTTTGTATTTTTTGCCAGAAGAAAGATCACGGGTGCGTCTTTATTAGTTTGTTTGTTTGTTTGCTTTTTTTTTTTGTTTCTTTTCACCAGGGGTAATAGTATTGACCCAGTGGTCCTAAAATATCGTAGAAGGGCTTATTGGAACGGAAATTAAAAGTTCTAGTGTCCTTTTTAAGTCACCAAAAAAAATGGAGGGCAACTAGGCCCCCTCCCATGCTCATTTTTTTCTCAAAGTCACCCAATTAAAATTTTGAGAAAGCCATTTTGTTCAGCATAGTCGAAAATTTAATAAATATGTCTTTAACGATGACTTAATCCCCCACAGTTCCCAGGGGAAGGGCTGCAAGTTATGAACTTTGCCCATTGCTTACATATTGTATTGGTTATTGGGAAGTATACAGACATTTTCAGGAAGAATTTTTTCTGGTGGGGGGGGGGGGGGGTGGAGGAGGGTACTCGGGAGAATATTTCCGTGGAGGACGTTTCTTTGGGGTGAGAGACATTTCTATGAATGGGGCGTCGGATTTCCAAGCATTATTTAAAAAACGATCAGAAATTAAATTAAAAAAACAAGTTTTTTCAACTGAAAGTAAGAAGCAACATTAGAACTTAAAATGAACAGAAATTATTACGTATATGAGGGGTTCTCCCTCAAGTCAATACCTCGCTCTTTACGCTACAGTTTTTTTTTTAGTACTTTCAAAATAGCTATCTATTCTAATTAAAAGGCCTTTGTGATTCAGGGGTTTGTGAATTAAAAATTTTTTTTAACTTTTAACGGAAAGAGCGTGATATTGACATTAAGGGAGAACCCCCTCATATACGTAATAACATATACGTAATAGAAAAACAATAAATAAAACAAATAAGCGGTACGGCTCAATAGTAATCGAAACTTTTAAAAACGGAACTTTGATGTCAATAAATGTATCAAAAGAATGGGCTTATAATGCTGATTCTAAATATATGAATTTTATTAAGTTTAGTATTACTCATCCTGAGAAAATTTACCTGATTTTTTTAAGAGGGGGAAACATCCCCTAAAAGTGAAAGAATTTTATTGAAAATCACACCGTCAGATTCAGCGTATCAGAAAACCCTATAACATAGGTTTCAAGCTCATATCTGCAATTCTGTCTTGACTCTGTCTCACAACTTTATTTTTTAAAACAATAAAAAACTTTGGCGTAAAGAGCGAGGCGCTGAGGAGGGGACAGCCCCTTTCATATACGGAATAATTTCTGTTTGTTTGAAGGTTTAATGGCACTCCTTACTTTCAGCTAAAAAAACTTGTTTTTTTTATTTATTCTCTATAAGAATCCATAGTTTGGCATATTTGTGGGGGTTTGACATGCCCAATACCCCTAAGGACATAGTTGCTGGACCGTTCTACTATGTTGAACAAAATAGTTGTCTCAAAATTTTGATTATATGTGTTTGGGAAATAAATCTACTTGAGAGACGGGCTGATTGCCCTCAAATCTCTTTTTACTCTTAGAAAGGACCCCAGAACTTTTAATTTTGAATCGAATTAGCTTCTTTAAATGTTTCAATGATATTTAAAGCTATAATAGAGTGGTGCTGCCTATGATATTATATACCTTTTTGAACACCTACATGTATACAGTTTTTTTTGTTTAATTGGAACGCCCCCTTAAACTTCCTATAAGTTTCACCTTAATACTCTTAGCGTCATTAGTTACAGTAACTGTAGTGGTAGTATTAAAAGCATATACATAGTGCCTTCTGGATAGTTCAAAATCCCACACAACTTACCCTTAAAGGTCAATAATATATATCGTTCTTCAGGTATTGCTTTGTCACCTTTTTAAAAGTCTACATGCTCACAGTCTGATTTGATTTAAATCAACATCTGCCTATATGTGTCTTAGATATAATTATTGCATACATCACTATATTTCCTTTAAACTCTTGGCTGCAAAATGCCTGTCTCACAGTTTTGATCGAATGTGTTTGGGGACAAGAGAATATCTGGGAGATGGGGGGCTATTTTCTCTCCGTCACGCCTGTCTCTTAAATTGGAACTAGAACCATCCATTTCCAATCAAATTAGCCCCCTCTACATTTCACAAAACCACCTCTTCATAAAAACCCTACACCGCCCCCCGGGGTATAACTTAAAACCCTTATCCCCAGACTTTGGGGGGGGGGTGTCAATCCCAAAGGCCGTGTTATGAGATCTTTGGACTATTTTTGAGCACGTCGCTATCTTAAAATTTCTATCGGATGCATTGGGGGAAAATATGACGTGGGGGGGGGAGGGCATAGCTGCCCTCCGATAAATTTGACTCTTAAAAATGAGTCTTCAACTTCCGATTTCCAATCCAATGAGCCCTCTCCGAAGTTTACACGACCACTATT
This sequence comes from Artemia sp. Qi Xiang Cuo, assembly GCF_049724085.1. Classification (NCBI taxonomy): domain Eukaryota; kingdom Metazoa; phylum Arthropoda; class Branchiopoda; order Anostraca; family Artemiidae; genus Artemia; species Artemia sp. Qi Xiang Cuo. Next base: position 56,797,162 of record NC_142812.1, read on the forward strand.
TCCATAGAAACCTTAAATGCCCTCGGGGCATACCTTACAACCCTTGCCCTGAGGACTGTGAAGGGGTTGTCATCCTCAAAGACATAATTTCTGGACTTTTAAACTACGTCAAACAAAATAACTATCTCAAAATTTTGACTGGAAGTGTTTGGGGAAATCATGGGTGTGGGGGTGGTTACCCTCCAATCGCTTGACTATTAAAGAAGGCACTAAACCTTTCAATTACTAACCGACTGAGTCTTTTTCGAAGGTTCTACGACAACAAATGACCATCTTAAAATGTCTATCAGATGTGTTTCGGGAAAATATGACGTGTGTGTAGGGGGGGGAGAGGTATTTGCCTTCTGATCACTTTGACTCTTAAAAAAAGCACTATAACTTCTGATTACCAATCCAATTAGCCCTCTTTGAAGTTTATACGACCACCATTTCTATAAAAACCTTATATGCCCCCAGGGCGTAACTTAAAACCCTTGCCCTGAGGGCTATATGTGGGGGGGGGGGTATCCTCAAAGACCTAATTTCTGGACCTTTCAACTACACTGAAACAAAATGGCTATCTAAAAAATTATGATTGAATGTGTTTGAGGAAATGATTGGCTTATGGGGAGGGACTGGATGACCTCCAATCACTTTTGTCTGTTCAAAACACCAGTAGAACTTCTGATTACCAATCAAATGAGCTCCCTCTGAGGTTTATACGACCACCCTTTCTATAAAAAACTTTATGTCCCCACAGAGCATAACTTGCAATCCTTGCTCTGAGGGTTGTGGGAGGGGGGGGGCTGTCCTGCTCAAAGTCATAGTTTCTGGACTTTTAAACTACACTGAACAAAATGGCTATCTCAAAATTTCGATTGGATGTGTTTGGGGAAGTGATTGACGTGGAGGAGGGAGAGCTGGTTGCCCTCCATGAGCTCTTTTGAAGTTCCTATGACATTTCTTTCTATAAGAAGTGCCCTGGTCTAAAAAAAAATATATTGTGTCCACATCACTCTTTACTTAGGCAGCGCTATCGCGCTGCCTATGATATTTTGTCTTGAGATTTCAATTATACAGCACTGGAAGTGCCGATTCTACCAGGTAAGCCCCCCCCCTAAAATTCAGCCAATGGGCGCCCATAGGTCATAAGGAAACATTTGCGAGAAAATGAAACTTCTTGGGAGGTGGTAAAAAGGGTGGTTTTTAATAGATTGGGAACGCTCGGTGTGAGTTAACAGGATTTGATGCGTGTGATCATTAAAGAGCCGATGGAAAGACCGAGGTAAGTTACATGACAAAATAGCTTGATTCTGCTGATGCCAAAAGGAATTTCTTCTGCCGAAGCTTGCTTCCAGTTGAGAAATACAACTTCAAACTTTTCGGTATTGAATTCAAGTCCGAGAACCGCATAATCGCAGTGTAGAAACCCACAAAAAAAAAGTAAATCATTAACGTAAAGAGTCAAGGTATAGCTAAAATTCGATTTATATTATTATATTAATTGGTTTTAATTCTAACTCAAAACGACCAGAAATTACTGTTAAAGAATAAATGAAACCCAAAACGAACAGAAATTGAAACAAAGCATCATAGTATTCAATAGGTAACATAGCGATAACGGGTCCTAATACAGATGAATAAAAAGTCTTAAAACGAGTAAAAATTAAATCGAATATTCACGTCAAACTTAAACGAAAAAAATTCTACAAAAAAGAGTTTGGCTACTGCCCGCTTGCCCCATCCCTAACCGTAAAAGTGTAAAGCTTGTTGTGTCATTTACATTTTATTGAAAAGTATATATATATCTTGAACGCTATAATTTTGTTTTTTGTAACATCGACGACAAAAAAAAATATAAAATCACAATAATAATCTAGATGCCAGGAAAGAATTAATGAAAACAAACTGAATATTTAATGTATAAAGATATTTTAGTTCACTATCATTTCTATTTTCATTTTTCAATATTCAAAATATAAAAGAAAGTGTTTGTAATGTGTGTCTTGGTAATCCTCCGTTCCTTTTTCAACTTCTCTTGCAACATGATTTTAAAGTTCAAACTTAATACCCTTAGCCATTCCTCTGATATTGCTATTTCTTTTCTCAGTCTTCCTGCAAATGGTGTGTTTTGGTTTTGTTTGACACAATTGACACCCCCCTGAACATTTCCTAAAGGTTTTACCTTAATGCTCTAAGCCGTTATGGAGATACAGGATCGAACATGCCCTTTTGAACAAAGTGGCTGTCTCAAAATTTTGATCGGATGCATTTGGAGAAAAAAATTGCAGGGGTGGTGGCTGTACTCGCATCACTTTTGACTCTTAAAAATAGAACTAGAACTTCCAATTTTCAATCGAATAAGCCCCCTCCAAACCTTATACAACTACCCTTTCTGTAAAACTTTATATGTTAAAAATGGCAACTTTTATAACTTACAATCCTGGTCCTGGGATTGAGGGGAGGGTTGTCAACCCCAGAGGTATGGTTATTTGACCTTTAACTATTGACCTTTGATTGAATGTATTTGGAGAGAAATCTGCATGTGGGGGGGGGCTGGTTGCCCTCAGATAACTTTTGATTCTTAAAAACGGAACTACAACTTTCGATTCCCAATCGAGTGAACCTCCTCCAAAGTTTATATGAACACCCCTTCCATAAAACCCTTATATGTTAACAATGGGCAACTTGCAGTTCTTGTCCCGAGGGTTATGGGGATTTTTGTCTACCCTGGAGGTAGAGCTATTTGACCTTTGGACTGTGTTCAGCGAAATGGCCAACTCAAAATGTTGAGCGGATGAATTTGAGGAAGAAAAGGTGTGGAGGGACTGTTTGTTCTCTGATACCTTTTGACCATTAAAAAGAGCCCTAAGACACCCGATTTCAAATCGAATGAACCCTCATCGGAATTTAAACGACAACCCCTTCGATATGAAGTGCCTTTGGGGAAAAAATAATAATAAAACATTAATATGCTCTAGCTCTAGCGTTGCCTCTGATATTAAGAAACATAGCCCCTCCCCCCTTTTAATTCTAGTTTTGAGCTATTACCTGATGCATCGGAAAAAGTGTTAAAGCTTTCACGTATTTTATTTAATTTGTATTTAATTGCAGGCTGCCAATATCGACCACCCAGTCATTGAGATTACACCACTGTCTCAAGTACCAGGCTCACGTATCGACAAATATCTTGGAAATCTTAATTTCTTTTTCATTCGAGAATCGACAAGCATTCGAGAGGTAATCAAGGCCTATTCAAAGTTTCTAATTTGTAGGTGTTTTCTGAAAGCAATTTTCAGCTGTGTGTGCTTTCAACGCATTTATTCTCTGTAATAGGATATTATTATGGAAAGACCGTGAAGCAATAATCTCTTTGGCGTTGTTCTTTTGTATTTTATTATATGTTTTATTTTCTTATAAAATCGACTCATTTTTTAAGATTATCGTAAAGTTTTCCTAGAAGAATTAAACTTTGCACTAAAAAAAAAAAAAAAAAAAAAAAAAAAAAAAAAAAAAAAAAAACTATTTGACACGGAGCTGTAATATGTTGCTGTATATGGTTTTAAACAATTTTTTTCAACTGAAAGTAAGGAGCAACATTAACACTTGAAACGAACAGAAATTATTACGTATATGAGGGAGTTCTCCCCCTTGTCAATACCTCGCTCTTTACGCTAAAGTTCGAATTTTGTTCCAATTGTTTATGAATGACCCCTGAATCACAAAGGCCGTTTAATTAGGATAAATAGCTCTTTTGAAAGCACTAAAAAAAACTTTAGCGTAAAGAGCGCGGCATTGACCAGGGGGCGAGCCCCCTCATGTACATAATAATTTCTGTTCGTTTTCATTTCGAATGTTGCTCCTTACTTTCAGTTGAAAAAACTAGTTTTTCTTATTTAAGTTCTGATCCTTTTTTAAATAATGCTGGGAAATTCGGCGCGCCTTTCATGGAAAATTTCCTTCCCCCATGAAAAATTCCTCCATGAAAATATCCTTCCACGTAACCCCCTTACCTCGACCCCCCCCATCAGAAAAAATCCCCGCTGAAAACGTCTGTATGCTTCCCAATAACCAATACTATATGTAAACTATGGGCAAAATTGATAACTTGCAGCCCTTCCTCCGGGGACAGTGGGGGATTAGGTCATCCTCAAAGACATAGTTATTAGATATTTCGACTATGCTAAACAAAATGGTTATCTCAAAATTTTGATCGGGTGACTTTGGGAAAAAAATGAGCGTGTGAGAGGGGCTAGCTGCGCTCCAATATTTTTGGTCACTTATAAGGGAACAAGAACTTTTGATTTCTGATTGGATGAGCCCTCTCCCGATCTTTTAGGATCAATGGTTCAATTCTTTCACCGCTGGGGAAAAAATAACAAATAAACACGCTTCCATGATCTTGCTTCTGGCAAAAAAGTACAAAATTCCACATTTTTGCAGATAGGAGCTTGGAACCTCTACATTAGGATTCTCTGGTACGCTGAATCTGACGATATGATTTTAATTAAGATTATATGACTTTTAGGGGTGTTTCCTCCTTTTTTCGAAAATAAGGCAAATTTTTTCAGGCTCGTAACTTTTGATGGTTAAGACTAAACTTGAAGATACTTATATATTTGGAATCAACATAAAAATCCGTTTCTTTTGATGATCTATTGGTATCAAAGTTCCGTTTTTAGAGTTTCGGTTACTATTGAGCCGGGTCGCTCCTTACTTACAGTTCGTTACCACGAACTGTTTGATTGTCTGTAATTGGACATTCGTACAGAAATATTAAGGGGTTATAATTCCTCTGGCAATGTTGCTTTTGCAATTAATTATATTTTGTTGTTGTTTTCTTCAAAAATTACAAGTTTTGAAGAAACTTCTTCAAAGTTCTATCAAAAATTACAGTTTCTATTAAAAAGAAAAAAAAGCAAAAAAAAAAGAAAAAACTGTTAGTATTAACAAAGCGTTAAACAACTGAATTGACAATTGACCAAACAATATGTTTTCTTTATTCTGTGATGATTTTATGGAGACCTTTTGACACCTAGGTCTTGAAGGCTGAATGAGTAGCCTATGTCATAATGTACCAATCAGAGCATAACTAAATAGAGGAATAGAGGAAAAGGAAATAGATGAAATAGCAAAAGCGCAATAGAGGAAAATAGAGGAAAAGCAAAGTGCAATTGTAAGCTGTGACCAAGAAATGTAATTTTTGACAGTGGAAAAGCAAGCTACTTAGTTATCTAACATGTATTTTTCTTCTTTTTGGTAGCCACAATACAGGAACAATATTGGGTCATGATAGATAACGTCTGGATATTTATTAACAATTCTCTTAAGCATTTAAACGTATAATGCTTAAGAATAGGCAAAAGAGGGGCATAAATTAAGTCACGAAAAACAATTTTGAGAGGTTGATATAACTTATTTCCAAAGTCAAGCAAGGTAACACAGTGTCTAAGACATGTTGGTTGTGGTTGCAATAAAGTTCGTTGTTTCCTGTTTTGGATTCTTCTTCCATTGATGAAGCTGTCTAACTCTCTCTCTCTCTCTCTCTGTCTGTAACTCTCTCCTCTCTCTCTCTCTCTCTCTCTCTCTCTCTCTGCGTCTCTCTCTCTGTCTGTCTGTCTCTCTCTCTCTCTCTCTCTCCCTCTCTCTCTCTCTCCGCTCTCTCTCTCTCTCTCTCTCGTTTCTCTCTCTCTCTCTCTTTGTCTCTTTTTATTTTTTATACATATATATATATATATATATATATATATATATATATATATATATATATATATATATATATATATATATATATATATATATATATATATATATATATATATATATCTCTTCCTCATTTTTTTTTTATATCCTCTCAACAATTAACATCTTTTAATAAGTGTAAGTGTTTATCATGAAGACACTGCTCAAGGAGAATTATCAGCTATTGTGTCGATGTCTATAGCCATGGCTAGAAGGTTGAATATTATCATGTTTAATATTATAACAAATGTTTAATCACATATGGTAAATAATTCCACATGGATAAAATGAAGTGAAAATACTACTTTTTGGTTTCTTACTTTGGAACTGTTCCTTTCTTTACTTGCAGTAATAAAGCGATTTTTTTTTCAAAAAGAAAGTTTTGCTCAGAAGGTAAATTAATAAATGGAGAAACAATATTTGTTTATAAATTCTTTTATAGTTAGTGACATTTTTTCACAAAAAAAGTTTAGATCTAGCAAAGCCGTATCTAGGGGGGGGTTTACCCCCCCGAAATTTTTGACTGAGTCGAAAATTAGTAAAACCTAGGTAAAATCAGTAAAATTAGTCGAAAACTGAGTCAAAAATTAGTAACCCCCCCCCAAAAAAAAATCCTGGATCCGCCCTTGAGATCTAGAGTCATCTACTTTGTAAAAAAAGTTGGAATTGTCGGATTCAATCAGAGTCGGACCGCTAATACATTTAAATATAAATAACTCTAAAACGATCCAACATGGGTTGGTATGTGTGAAAAAGAAATCTATGCATGTTGATGTCTTCTAAACCTAGCCATGGCTGGTCCTTATTGAATTGGACATACCTAGCCATGGCTTGTCCTTATTGAATTGGACACCCTGTATAAATGTCAATGGACGAACTATTTGATGTTTTGGTTATTTCCTGTATTTATTTATCTTCGCATAAAAAAAGGGCTGTTTGGGGGTTGCAGAGGCGGGACCACAGATAGACTGAGCGTGTCCCATCTATGTCTAGTCTTGAGTAAGCAAGTAAATAAGCACATTTAAGTTTTTCTGCTTATTTTCTGATAAGTTCTGTCACTAATCTGATCTTGCTATCTCGCATACTTTAATTAATATTTTAATTAATATTAATATTGATATAAATTTAATATTAAAATTTGATTAACATTAATATAAATTTAATATTAATATTTTAATTAATATTAACTAATTGTTACAGTGCGGAGGATTCAGCACTTTAGTCGCGAGTTTTATCTCTGAAGTATTTGCCATAGCGAGAGCGCATGTTGCAGCCCTTGGAGGCAATGCTATGGTGTCATTTACTATGTCCCAGTACGTTTTGGAACATAATTCTCATAAAAATCAAGTAAGTTTATCGTGCCTACACGAATTTAGTTAATTTGTGGTTGATTACTATTCAGTTGAGATTTTTAATGAGATGTATGAGTATGAGACATTGCTATTTTGTCATTTTCCCACTATGTTCTGAAACATAACAATCATAAAAATTAGTTAATCTTATATTTCGTTTTTCTTTTAATGTCAGTACGAATTTATTTAAGTTGCGGTTGATTACTATTCAGTTAAGATTTTTATTGAGATGTATGAGTTCTCGAAGCATGAGACATTACTATTGTGTCATTTTCCCAATATGTTCTTAAACATAGCAATCGAAAAATTAGTTAATTATATATTTATTTTTTCTTTTCATGTCAGTACGAATTTATTTAAGTTTCGTTTAATTACTATTCAGTTGAGATTTTTATTAAGATGTATGAGTTCTCGAAGTATGAGATATTGCTTTTGTGTCATTTTCAATAAGTTTTGGAACATAACTCTCAAAAATTAAATGATTACAAAAAAAAGAGTCATGTCACATTAATTTCTTTTAGTTGGTTTACAAAGTTTTAATTGATAACTACTAGCAACTGAAAAGATACTATCTTTTGCGGATTCTCTTTCTATGTTTATTACACAATTTTTGACAACTTTAACTTTTAAGCACTAACTCAACATGGAACAAATGTTGTGAGACTTCAGAACTTACGACACTAGGCAGTTGGTAGAAGACACATCAGTGGAAAGTCAACAATTCTATTATAGGTCATCAAATCTACGTGACAGTTCATCCATTTTTTTGAAAAATCTGAAGCACCGTACCGTCGGGAAATGTAACTACACGAGTCCAAATAGGAACACTGAGGAAATACTTGAAGAACTTGAAGAATAACAATTGGATTTTATTTTTGTCAGAGGCGAAGAAAATGTTCCAAGGGGATGTAAAAAACAATACACGTGGTGCGAAATGACCGACCAAGGGTTTTCTTATTGAATTGAACCTTTACCCTGGGGAAACACCCGTGGGATTTTCTTAGTTTTCCTTCAAAGAACCAATTGCATGCTGGCTCATTGAGCTAATTGATGTTCCAAATAGAACTGAAAGATGAGATTATAGCTAGATCAACTTGGATTTTATCAGTGCAGACGGTCAAAAGCTAAATGGTAAACGTTAAAGTTAGTTTAGATTATATTAGTTCAGGTTAGGTTGAATCTGGTTATAAATGTCAGAAATGCGTTACAAATCTAACCTAAGCTAACGCAACCTAACCTAACCAAATCTAATTCAACCTAACTTAACCTGTCATCATCAAACCTTGCATTAAACTAAAAAAGTTGACTGGCAACGCTGACTACATCCAAGGAGAAATAAAAAGGTACTTCGGACATTTATCGGTGAATGTCGACATTCACGAATTTTAGACATTCACGGTAACATATATATATATATATATATATATATATATATATATATATATATATATATATATATATATATATATATATATATATATATATATATATATATATATATATATATATATTATATGGGTGGGTATACGAATATATATATATATATATATATATATATATATATATATATATATATATATATATATATATATATATATATATATATATATATATATATATATATATATATATATTATGGGAGGATATACGAAAAACGACTTATAACGACCTCTATTGCCAACCATTTTGTTTCAATAACTCTTACCTAATCATTGAAATTCTTTTACCTAATAAGAAAGAAGCTTAGTAACTCCACCAGGCAAATTAATCTGCACTCAACGTTTAGTAATAACCTTGGAACCCTAGGAAAATAGTGACAAATAAGAAAACTATTATTAGAATTGAAAGCTAGATAATCATGCTTACCAAAATTAACACGAAAGCCAATATTATTAAGAGTGTTTACAGCATTTTGCACAGAGACAAACTAGAGTTTATCTTGTTTATTAAGAGAAAATCATCGGCATGAATAAGCAAAAAATGTTTTTAGGGGAATCCTTAAGGGAATTAGGAAAATCGGTTGTGGGAAACAGCAATTGGGATCTATGTTAGAAGTAATATTATTTCAAAAAATATTTTAAACTGCCGCACGAACATTCTTGGGGGGGGGGCGTATTTGGCCTAAATTCTTAAATTAAGTACGGTCAATCAACCTGTTTAACGCGTGTTCTCATATCATTTGTGTTTCTCAAAACCTAAATGGTAATAATTAAAAAAAAGAAAAAAAAATCCAAAACGGTAAAAAATCCTTTCTAAGTTTCCCTTGTGGTAGCGCACTATCGTTATTCAACTAATATTGTTCACAGTTTCAATTGTGAACAGCTAATATTGTTCACAGTTTCATAGGATACCCGTTCACAAACATTCATTTGACACTTATATCGTTGGATAATTCTATAAGAATAGAATATTGTCGAAAATCGAGAAAACAGATTGATGTCGAATAATCGGATCACTGTATAAAAACGAAGCATGATGACAATGGAGGAACTTACACTGAATTTTCAAAGAACACGACTATATAATATATAATTTTGCTCTTTGAAAATTCAAAGAGCACAATATTATACATACATTGTATGATATATTATACCACCTCCGTAATACCAAATGAGGCTTTTCGAATTGTGTGTAAATTTTAATTTTTTATTGATATAGAAATTTTGCGAAGTCGCTATTCGTTTAGATAACAGCAGATCATTTCCCCTTCCACACCCCTCTAAAAAGGGACTTCTGGATCGACGAAACCTTACAACATTTAATTAAAACACGGTATACCCCTTACCAGGAGAGCCATATAGGTTAAGTATACTATACCCCTTGTCCTTGTCCCTCTACTTTGCGTGTCCTGTGACATATCCAAACGTCTATCGACGTTTGGGAAAACTATTTGTGATTGAGCGCCTCGCGCCCAACCACAAACTCCCATAAATAATTGGCATTTTCACATAGAGTAAAATTCTGCTCCATTCACTGTTACTTCATAGATTAGGGAATTTTGTTTATCTGATTCTACCAAGATTGGATTACAAGCGAACCTAAAGGAGGTTTAATACTTCGCTTATTTTCTGGGGTAAGATGAACGTAACCCATCTAAAATTTATTTGGTTTTGCATTGCCATTTCTCCTATAATTTCAGTACAGGCAGTAGTCCCCGAAGCCGCGCCACGCTGAAATGACGGCGGCGAATGTGTGATTCAGCATCGGCGGCGCCCCGCCGATTTTTTTTTTTGCGGCGCGCCGCCAAAAAATAAAAAACAAAATTTTTGGCGGCGCGCCGCCGATTTTAGACCGGCGGCGCGCCACGGCGCGCCGATTTTTCTGTTTAGAAATTATAATAAAAATTCCACTTCACTAAGCACGTTCAGACTCGATTTTAGTAAGGATTTTTAAATGGTTGGTTAAAAACATACAAGAACAATATGATAAAACAGGAATTTGTTGGGCCTGCGGAAAGAGATTATGTTCACCGTCGATCAGACCAAGTAGAATTCTCAGTTTTAGCCACTAGACGCAGGGAAACCTATGTTGTGTTTATGTTTAACATCGCATTGTTCCTATAAAATCCCGTGTTTAGTCATTTCCTTCTTGTTAATGATTTGGGCTAATGTGAGTATAACTTTCAAAGTTTGAAGTTCAAACATCTCCTTTTCATCAAATACATACGAAAAGGAAGTGAAAAAAAAAAAAAACAACAAATAAAAACATCGAAAAAACACTGTATATAACTCAGATACCATGGCTTAACAACACCAACAATTTTAAATCAGCAGTTACATCACTTCAGTTACAATTGATGCAATAAAAGAGAGTTTGTTCACTCTGCCTGGAGCCATTGATCTTTTTGCAGTCACTATCAGTCCTGTCTTGCTAAAAAGCCGTTTAGCTGGGGCACATGTGGCCGGTACAGCCAGAACTTGACGAGCGTATACTGCCACTCGCGGGATTTGATACTAGTATTGGACCTTGGGGTCCCACAGAATGCCGCAAATGGGCTTCTTCTTTGTATCTGCTGCAATAAGTTGTTTTATAAGGGAGAACAAACCTGCACCTTCACCATAGGCCTCCTGCGCCCTACACTACAGGAGGAACTAAACTGCACCTTTACCCTCTTTTCTTATCAAGACGAAATAACCCTCCGAAATTCTTTTCTGAAAGAAGTGGTCAAGTTATAACGTTTCATGTCAAAGTTTAAGGCTGCTTCAACTTCAGTGTGCTCTGCTAACTGTGCAAAAAAAAAAAAATGTAATTCATTCCTATAGATATATTTCTATACTAGCTCTAGATAATCAACCAAGCGGGAAACTACCGCAAATCAGCATCGATAAATAAATGAAACCGAAAATGAACAAAAATAACAATAAATAACCGAGTCAAACTCAAAACGAGCAGAAATTAACATAAGTTGGGCTCAAAACCCCAATGCCTTCCCAAGGCCAGAACATAAATTTGACTTTAATGAAAAAAAGTAAATTTTTTTACTTTTATAACTTTAATGAATCAAATAATATTAACATTTTGATTACTAAATATCAGTATATGTATATTAAACAAACAATGCATATTCATTTGTATTTTTGTCAGTAAAGTACAAATTATGTTCCGGCCTTGGGAAGGCATAGGGGTTTTGAGCCCAACTTATGTTAATTTCTGCTCGTTTTGAGTTTGACTCGGTTATTTATTGTAATTTCTGTTCGTTTTGGGTTTCATTTATTTATCGACGCTAATTTGTGGTAGTTTCACGCTTGGTAGATTATTTGATGTTAATTTTGCTCATTTTTGGTTTAATGGAGTTCTTTACTTTTTTTTGAAAAAACTTATTTTTTGGAAACAGTTTTTTTAATTAATTTCTGTTCGTTTTATATTGACACAGTCTTTTCAGGGAAAAAGAAAATCATACTTTAAATCTTTTCATTTTTTTAAAGAATTTATAGTTTGGCCTGCTATTTCTATGCTGGAAAACAATTTTCAGCAAAATTTAACAACATAGACCCTTATAAAAATCTGGACACAAATAGTAGTATTTAATTTAGTTTCATACCTCCTCTAGTTGACCTGAAATGGAAAACTTGATAACATTCGCAAAAAAATTTGCTTACTTTCTTTGATAGCTTGGATACACTTACGCTATTTTGATTTGGTCAAATTTTAAGATCAGAAGAAGCCCTGAAAGTTTGAACATAATACCCTCAGTCTTTCTTGGGATACTGCTGAGATGCCTTATTGGGAATTAGCATTAACACAGTACATTTTGATTTAATCTTAAGGCAACATTTACTTTTTAAACATAAAGGCAAATCGGAGGATGAGCGTGGGAGGGGGATTAGTGTCCCTCCAATCCCTTTCGACGATTAAAAAGGCATCAGCCCTTTCTATTTTCAATCGAATGAGCCCTTTTCGAAGTTCCTACGACAACTCCTTCGATACGAAGTGCCCTTGTCTAAACAACAACAAAAAAAAAAAAAAATGATACCTTATACCCACATCAATCTCTGCTATAAAAATTTCAAGCCTTTCAATCACTTTCATTATTAAAAAGGGCACTAGGCTTTTCGATTTCCAAACTACTGATCCCTTTTTGAGTTTCTACGACAACGCTTTCTATAAAACACCGTATATGCCCCCAGGGCATAAATTACAACCCTTACCCTAAGGGCTGTGAGGGTGGTTGTCATCCTCTAAGACCTAATTTCCAGAATTTTTAACTACGTTGAACAAAATGGCTATTTCAAAACTTTTATTGGACGTGTTTGGGTAAATGGTGGGCGTGGAAGGGGTGTTAGTTGCCTTCCAATCATTTTCGACTATTAAAAAGGGCATTGTGCCAACATCGTCCTTATATACCTCCAGGGCATAACTACAAAACCCTTGCCCTAAGGGTTGTTGGGGAGTAACCTCCTCAAAAAATTTATTTTCTCTCTGGAAATCAGTTACTCTGAACAAAATGGCTATCTCAAAATTTTGATTGGATGTGTTTGGGGAAATGGTGGGCGTGGAAGGGGTGTTAGCTGCCTTCCAATCAATTTCGACTATTAAAAAGGGCACTAGTTATTCCAATTTCCAATCGAATGAGCCCTTTTTGAAGTTTCTACGACAACTCCTTCGATACGAATTGCCCTAGTATGGGAAAAAAAAAAAAAAAAATACATTGTGCCAACATTGTTCTTTACTTAGACAGCTCGATTGCGCTGCCTATGACAACATCCTGAATTGCCTAATGCTCTTTTACCTACCTCTTTTCATCCGAAAAATCAGAAAGAAAAATGAACAGAATTTTAAAGTGGGAGGTAGAATTTTTGTTTCAAACAAAAATTCTTCTTCTCCTCCCTACGAACCAATATATCGGATGAACCCAAGATGACAGTATTAATTTTTAAGTGACCGGTTCGCTGGGATGATTGATGAAACCCAGAGGCCGCCCTTGATAACCAAAAAAGAGAGAAAAAAAAACGGTAGTGTAAGCGCGCTGATGCAAGCTCGGCGGCGCGCCGCCGACTTTTCGGCGCGGCTTCGGGGTCTAACAGGCAGGCAGAGGCACTAATCAGGTGGCATTTGGGGCTTTTTTTGTATTTCCATTGGTAACAAAATTGAATAAGAAATTTTGAAAATACATTATTTTCTATCTTTATTAAAAAGAATTGCTTCCCTTTATTTTCATGAATTGGGACCCTAGATGTCCCTAGAGGCAGGTCCCATGAGCTTTTTTTTTTTTTTTTTTTTTAAGTTTTCCATTCCATATGCGTGAAATATTTTATCCAGTAACTTATCAATTTATATATCTCTATTTCAATATAAGCGTCCACGCTTTTAGATAAATATGACAAACCAGTAAACGTTCACATGGGGCTAAGTCCATTTATTAGACACTGAAAACAGATACAAAAGACTGGATATTTCGACCACATATACAGCAATCGTCATCAGCAGATATACTAAAGTAATTATGTTTTTCTGTATAAATATGTTTGTTTTAATTTTAGTTCTGTATTATATTTTATTATATTATCATATACACAATTATAAAAAATATATAAAATATGGAACGGTGGCACTTATTGCTGATATCTGAAAGTTATCTGCTTAGCACTATGAAGACATTGAAAAGTGAGATTAAAGGTAAAAAAATTAGATAAAAAGGGGAAATTTCTAAAATCAGAGCTTCCAAGGATCTTGAGAACCAATTAAGATGCGTAAAAACAGGCTGAACCAAACAATAGATCGAACTTAGTTTAAGATATAGGCTGCATAACAACGTATGTGCGAAAAAAAATGACATGAGGTTTTTTTATTTTACCTTAGACAAATTGATGTTTGTGAATGGCTGTCCTATAAAACTGTCAACGATAAAAGTGTGTCGCCACAATGAAGAATTAGAAAGGATTTTTTTTTACCATTACCATTTGAATTTGATGACTAAATAAGCTACGGAAAAAGGGTTGAATCAATCCTTAGACCCTACTTAATATAACAATATAGGCCATACAAGAATATTTGTTTGACAAAAGTATCATATGATATTTATTATTACCACCGTCAAATTGAGGTTTGTGAATGGGTATCCTATAAAACTGAACAATGATATTGTGTTACCACGAGGAAAATATGAAAAGGATGTTTTTACCATTTTGTCATTTTTTACTATTGCCATTTAGGTTTCGAGAAGCAAATAAGATATTGGAAACGTGTTAATCCAATCACGTTGGCCACATACGAATGTCCAGTTGACAAAACTATTGCATAATTGTTTTTAATTACCGCAATCAAACTAATGTTTGTGAACAGACGTCCTATAAAACAGGGAACAATATTAGTTTGTTGCCAAATTGAAAATTAAATAGGATTTTTTACCATTTGTTTTTTTATCATAACCATTTAGGTTTCGAGAACCAAATAAGGTTAAACCAATCGGTAGACAATACTTAATGTACGAACATAGGCCAGGTGGGCCACATAAAAGTGTCCGTTTGACAAAACTATCGCATAACGCTTTTTAATAACTGCTGTCAAATTAATGTTTGTGAACAGATGCCCCATAAAACTGGGAGCAACATTAGTGTATTGCCACAAGGAAAACTTAGAAAGAATTTTTTTACCTTTTTTTACCATTACCATTTAGGTTTCAAGAACCAAATAAGATACTGGAAACGGGTTAAACTAATCGATAGACCTCACGTAATTTAAGAAATTAGGCCACGTTCAGGCCACTTGTGCCACATAAAAATGAAGAATGTCCGTTTGACAAAACTATCACATAACGTTTTTTAATTACCGGAGTCAAATTAGATGTTTGTTAAAGGGTGTTCTATAAAATTATTAACACTAGCGCGTTACCACAAGGAAAACTTACAAAGATTTTTTACCATCCATAAACATGTGTCAAATTAATATGCTATCATGAAAGCTTAAATCTTTCATCTTTAATGCTTTTCATTTAAAAAGTCTTTCTCTCGTTCCTGACTTTTTTCCACCTCAATTCATTCTCTAATAAGGAATCTAAAGCTTAAACCGATTCTATTAGAAAGTTGTTCCAGTTAGTAATCCCATAATAACTTTATGGATTAGAAAGCATCAAGCTAGGATTCATAAGTTTTTAATTTATTCACAGTACTCCTAGAAGAAGGACGATATCTTGATTAAGTATATGAATATGATTATGATATGATATGATTATGATATGATCATGATATGTTATGTTATGATTATGTTATGATTACGATATATAAATATGATTAAGTATATGAAGAACTTGATAAGTTCTTCGCAATGCTAAACTGCAAATTCATTATTTAATGCGTTTTCTACTCACTTTGCTCAAAGCTTAATTTAATTATTATACTTACTTACTTACTTGTACTTGTGGCGGGAATCAGGCGTTTCCACCTCGCCCGGCATCGATGATCTTGGAGACCTTCTTGGACCATGTTGAGCGATCTTCTGCCAGCTGCTCTGCAAAAGTAAGCCACTGAGTTGACCATCTGTGTCCGAACTTTCTGAATCCCCCGATAGGTTCAAGGTCTGATTTGGCCAGTTTCCACCAGTTTTTCCTCTGTCCTCCTTGGCGTCTCTTCCAGGAGCTAATAGGCTCGACTAGAAGTATTTGGCGAGGCAAGTATTCTGGCGGCTTCCGTAAAACATGGCCCAACCATTTCAAACGGCGTTCTTTAATAGTGAGCGCAACATCTCTCTGAATATTGCACATTCGACGTAGATCCGTGCTGGAGATACGGTCACGCAGCTGTATTCTGAGAATTCTTCGCAGACAGGTATGCTCAAACACCTTCAGCGTATTCTCATGCTGTAGTTTTACCGACCATGTTTCGCATCCGTAAAGGAGAACGGTGCGGACTAGTGCCATGTAGATTCGAACTTTCGTTCGGACACTGACTTCGCGGCGATTCTATAAGGGTTTCCGAAGGGAGGCAAAGACTGTCTGTGCTTTCCGTATTCTCTGTTGGATATCAGCGTCGGAGGATCCGTCAATACATATTTGGGAGCCTAAGTATGTGAAACAGTTGACTTTTTCCAGTTGAACTTGATTGACAGTTAGTGTGAATGGTCCTGTGTCGTGGTTAATAGCCATGAATTTCGTTTTCTCTGTGCTGACTTTCAAGCCGATCAGGTCTGCCCAGGCCACCACGTTGTCAAGCATGTTTTGAGCTTCTACGGGGTCTGACAGGAGGCCAACATCATCCGCATAATCGAGGTCAGTCAGTGAGAGATTCTGTCCGATCTGAACTCCTGGATAGGACGACAGTGCATTTTCAAGCACCCAATCGACGCAATAATTGAACAGAGTCGGAGAGAGGATACACCCTTGTTTTACTCCAAACTCAACCAGGAATTCTTCAGTTTCTTCACCATAGACTCGAACTCGGCTCACTGACGCGTCATAGTATGCCTTCATCAGTTCAACAAACTTCAGCGGCATTCCGTCATTCTCTAGGATCTTCCAAAGTTTCTGGCGAGTGACAGAGTCGAAGGCGGCATTGAAGTATTTCAAGTATTTCATAATTGAAATACTTGAAAAAGAATTCAGTAGTTATCATTCAATAAATAAAACTAATGATCAAAAAAATTATAATTTATGTTTATTCTGAATTAACTATTTTAATTAATTGATGTTGAATTATTTGATTTACGTAAATCCTTAAACAACAGTTTTAGATTGTTTTATAATTAAATAAATGGGGTCTCATAAGGAACTCACAAAAAAGATAAAAGACTAAGTTCGTGAGTGGTCGCTTTACAACTACTACTAAGAACCCACTGCAATAACAAACTATCCCAGGTCAGTACAGCAGCGCGGGCTGCTCCCCCACCTCAATCTATTCTAGCCTTCACTTGTTACACCCTCACATGAAACTCATTTCTTTTAAATCTTTCATTATGATCTCTTTCGACTCTATTCAGGGGCGATTTGCTTTTTGTTTGACCCTAGACCCATGGCCAAAAAGTACCATCTTTGGCAATCTGTTATTCCTAGTCCGTAAAACGTGGCCTAGCCATCCTGAAATTTCTTTCATTATAGCCTTAGAATATGGTATCGAACCAAACCATTAGCGGTAATTCAGGTCTTTGACAATATTTATGTTGAAATTTACTGTCTGAGTTTTAAATTAATGGTTCGGTGTTTATTGTCCATCATTGAATGTTGCATCATTAATAGGTTTTTAGACAATAAGACCCTACTAAGATTGAGTCAGCAGTGAAGTATTAACAGCGACACTTAGTCGTCCATAGGCTCGGTCAATATCAATCAATCGGTTTATTGAAAAGACAAAAAATAAATAAATATCACATAATTAAAAATACATATTAATATATGTCAAAATATTCTGTCAGATTCCAAGACGTGGGGTTCTGAAAATTTATGAGGAATATGCTATATCTTTCTTCCTACTAATTCTTCATCGATGAAGGTTCGTGAACATGTGTTTGAGTCAACAGCAAAAAAAAATTACAATACGTCTCTTACATGAACTATCCTCTCATAAATTAATAAGTCCAAAAACTCGGTGATTCCTGCTTTCCACAATCTTTTATACAAAATGCATTATCCATGGGCCCATTTAAATTCTGGGACAAAAAGACACATTAGTTTCCTATAATTGTGTCGTAAAGTGTGCTGTAATTTCATTGGTTTATGTGTAGCGTATTTTCATAAGCCCGCCTATTTAAAACCTGGCAAGTTTCTTTCTGAAATCCTAGGCTAGTAAAAACAACGAAAAGTTGATTCCGCCTGGTTTGCTCTCCTGTGTCGAATTTTAAGTCAGTAAGAAGAATTGTGCATTTTTGCACTTAAACTCTCTGTTTTTCTGTATTGGACATTTTAAAATAAGTGCATATATCATGGGCGGATCCAGGATTTTTTTTCGGGGGGGTTTTTACTAATTTTTGACTCAGTTTTCGACTAATTTTACTGATTTTTTACCTAGGTTTTACTAATTTTCGACTTATTTTCGACTCGGTCAAAAATTTCGGGGGGGGGGGGGGTCAAACCGGGTACCCCCCCCCCTGGATACGGTCTTGGCATATATTTTTTCATCAGATCTTAATCATTTCTTTAATTCTTAGCTTATATAAACTTGATTTGACTTCACTTAAATCTGGTTTCTCTTTTTACTTTACTTATTTATTTGCTTCTGCAGTCTTGCCCCTTGTTTTATCTTTGGTTTTCTTTTATTGCAAACACCTATTTTTCACTTCCATGCAACTAGCTTGACCATCTGTATTAGATTATGGCGGGGAATTTAATGCAATTGAAATGTAAAGGTATATTTTTGTTTTTTTTCATTTTTTTTCAACACAGGAATGTCTAATCAAGGTCATGTCTAACCAGTAATAAAGAAAAAGGGTTGTAGATACAGAAATTTTTTTTTTACCAATTAGTGAAACACGTTTTACAACGTTATAAAATTTTATAAAACGTTTTTGAAACGCGTTATAACAACCCATACTTGAAGAATTTGAGTCGGAAAGGAGATTGATCCTACTTATTAGACCTAGGAAAAAGGTTATGCAAATTAAGCTTTATTTTCACTTTTTTTACCTTTTTTAGATGTGAATATTTATAAAATAACAGATTAATAAATTGTTTAAGAAAATTTGAAAAGCTCTGTCGAAAGAAGTAAATGTGCTAAAAATATAATATTTTCCAGAGAAGACAGCTGGCAAGCCCTGGGTTAACTCGCGCCTGAAAAGGCTGATACGCAAACGCAACAGGCTCCATAAAAAGGGAGAAGAGAAATCAAGTGGTCTATGAATAAAGATCGGCTGAGAAATCATACGGTTCGAAAATGAATGAGCTTATGACCACAAACCCAGCTGGTTACTATAAAGGAATACGGCTTCTCACTGGCTCCTCTGTAAGGCAAAGTGTAAGCGTATACGACGAATCTGGGACTAAGCTCGACGCAAACGCTATTAATAAGTATTTTGCTAGTATTTGCAGAAGCAATCCACCAATTTCTAGTGTCCCTCATTGACTGTTCTATCGGAAATACCTGTGATTTTCCCTCAAAAGCAAAAGTTCTTCAGAAACTTGACCCCAATAAGGCAACCTACCCTGGAGACACGCCAGCAACCCTGTACAAAGAAAACACAGTCTTTATAACAGAACCTCTGACTGCCTTTTTAAACCAACGTATTTTGAGTGGTACCTTTCCAGATGATTTGAAAAAAGCAGTTGTAAAGCCAATACCTAAAGTTTCAAATCCAAAAGGGGTGAGTGACCTACGACCAATATCTTTAACCCCTGTTGTATCTAAAGTTTTTGAACACTTCCCAAAGAAATAGCTAATATAAAATTTCTGTGATAAAATAGATGCTTGTCAATATGGATTTATCAAAGAATATAGCACAGTGCAATATTTCATCAAAATTGTGGAGGAAGCCCTGGAACATCTAGAAAATAAAGATATACTTGTAGAAATATTGCAAGCAGACTTAGAAAAGGCTTTCGACAAATCAAGCCATCCGGATATTCTTGAGTAAATGACAGATTTTATACCTTTTTTAATTCGGAGAGCTTATAGTTTTTTACACGGACAGCAACAGTTTGCTAGTGCTGATGGGGTACAATCGTATGTTCTTGAGGTTTTCTGTGGAATACCCCAAGGTACCAAAACGGGACCTGTTTTATTTTTAATACTTTGTAAAAATTGCGACTTGGCATGAAAACAGAGCAAAGTTTGCAGATGATTTGTCATTGCTGATGCTTCATAAGCTAGGATCCGTAATTAATACGGATGGCATAATTCAACGTTTAGAGGCTGACTGTGAAGAAAAACGGCTTTCAATTAATAGGAAAAAGTCAGCACTTATGAGAGTCTCGTTTACAAAAAAAAAGTTCCTATCAAAGTGATATAGATTTGCCAATTGTAAATAATATGACAATTTTAGGTGTGACTTTTAACTCCTAAAACTCCTGAAAATGTCATGGATAGATCATCTAAATAATTGTACTAAGAAGGCGAATATAGCGTTGCGTAATCTAGTTACAATGCGGTGATTTGGTTTTAGTCATTTTTCACCGTTGAATTTTTATAAACTGTACATCCGGAGTACTTTAGAGTACGCCTGTCCTGCGTGGCATCCTGGACTAAGCATAGATCAAAGAAACAACCATGAGAATGTGCAGGAACGAGCTACCCGTGTGATATTAGGTCCGGAATTCACGAATTATGATGATAGCCTTAAATTTCTAGGCCTCGATGGACTTGATGCCTGGCGACACCAGCTTACAATGTGCTTTGAACAATAGCTTTTGGAGTCAAGCAGTTATCGAGATTTGCTCACTGAACCGGCAAGAACGGGGTGTAATACAAGGCACCAGAATAAACTCAAGCCTTGTAAGCCCGTGGCTACCAATCGATACACATTGTCTTTTCGACAGTATTTTGTGTCTTAGTTTAATAAATAAGTGACAAGGAAGAGTGATTATTTAAATTATATTGTGTCTCATTTAATTCTTGTTATTTGACATAATAAATTCGTATCGTATCGTAAGACATCAGGCTAGGGTACAATATAAGCGAATCATACTTTCGAGAGTTTTTCTTTTCCGCTTTTACGAACACTGTCTTAGATAACAAAAGCACTTTTGTATCTTTATCGTTTCCGTTTAAGTTACAAAAAGAGGGGAATCCCCCAATAGTGCTTAATAGAAGTTATATCATTGAACTCGGCAGGTCTGAGAACCCAGTTTTGACTGCTCGTCTTCAAGGACAAAACAAGTAATGTATGCTTGCCGTTTCTGTTTACGCATGGAAGAAAGAATTTTATTATGATCGTTGTCCGGTCTGAAGCCGCAGCTTTTTCTTACAGTGGTTCCTTTATAAAAATTTGAGTTCAGCTTTCTCCACGTGAAGCTCTAAAATATCCCGAGAGACGCTTCATAAAGTTTTTGGAAGTGAAACTGATCTTATCCTGTGACAGTAGCTGTCTCAACTGAGATTCCACGTTCAAAGGTACTCCTGGGATTTTGTCGCTCTTTTCGTGTCATTTTTCAAACTGAAGTGAAAAGTTGCTGCAGCCTTTCGAAAGTTTTAGATAAATAGATACTACAAACACAAGGCATATGCGTAGGAATTATTTTTGAGGGGCGTGACATTAGGGAGGGAATTCAATAGATAGTTTTGAAAATAGGCAAAGCTCATGGAAAATCTGAAAAGTCTCTAGTTTTGGGGGATATGGCGTTGGCCCAAATGCCCCCACTCTGCCTAAATGCCTAATAGCGGTATTTTGAAACTGAGACGTGTTTTTTTTTTTTTTTTTTTTTTTTTTTTTTTTTTTTTTTAATTAATTAGAGTTATACGTATTTACCCACTGCAATGCTGTACTGTTAAAAAATATACACGTTCGTATCATGGCTAGATCTATCGCGGACTGCAATTCCGGTTAACAAAATAGGGAAGATTTTGAGTTTGATTTTCCGTGGATGGCACGTATAATGAAGAAAATATTCCGATTTCGGAGGAAGAAAGACCACATGAAGATAATTTAAAGTGGTGCAATTTGGCGTTTAGTAATATAAATTATTTGAAGTTTAGGGCACTTACGATTTTTTTTTTCATAATGTAAATATTGATAGATGTTTCCTTTTGGTACTTGTTGGTTATTGGAAACACACCCAGGAAGTGAAGTTAGGTTATTCCTAATGAAATATAGCATAACACGATGATAAAATAACAGTTTAGAAATAAAATTATGGAAACCTAACGCAACCTAAGCTACCCCCGCCCCCGAATGTGCAAATATATAGCCCAGATTATACAAGTCCAATGCATTCTGTCTAAGTCCAATGCATTGTATCATCCGTCACTTGTTTTTGTAGCTTTCAAACCGGTTTTCTGAGATGTAGCCTAAGCATAATTTTTGAATGTATTAAATAAAAAAAACAAGTTTTTTTAAACTGAAAGTAAGGAGCGACATCAAAACTTAAAACGAACAGAAATTATTCCGTATATGAAAGGGGCTGTCCCCTCCGCAACGCCTCGCTCTTTACGCTAAAGTTTTTTATTTTTTTAAAAAATAAAGTTGTGAGACAGAGTCAAACTTTAGCGGAAAGAGTGAGGCGTTGAGGAGGGGACAGCCCCTTTCATATACGGAATAATTTCTGTTCGTTTTAAGTTTTAATGTCGCTTCTGACTTTCAGTTTAAAAAACTTGTTTTTTTTATTTAATTTCTGATCTTTTTTTAGTTAATCCAGCTTTTATTTTGTCTCCCCGTCATTGAATAAGTAAACAAAATTTGCATAAAAATTGTACTTTTCTTTTGCTACTTTTCTTTTTGCGTCTCTAAATTTGCTTCTGACGCAATTTACAAATCAACTTATGTAACGAACTCCCTGAAAATGATGGTTTGATTTTCATTTAGGTTCTATAACTTTTAGGATGTCTTTCCCCCTTTTTTTTGAAAATCAGCCAAATTTTCTCAGGCGCGTAACTTTTGATGGGTAGGACTAAATTTGATGAAATTTATATGTTTGAAAGTAGCATGAAAAGCCAATTCTTTTGATGCATCTACTGGTATCAAAATTCCGTTTTTTAGAGTTTTGGTTACTATTAAGGCGGGTCGCTCCTTACTTACAGTTCGTTATAACGAACTGTTTGATTTACCCTTACAAGTACCCTTACATTGTCTTGGGTAAAGAGGCTTTCACACTATGTACGTAATTTTCTATGCTAAGTGGTTAAGTTGCGTTACATTCAGTATGATTTTTCAAACTTAGACAAATACATCCACTCTAGGCTAAACAAAAATTCATATTACGTATAACAAAATACGTAAAAGTCCAAGCTTCCCATATAAAAAATGTGGAACTCCACTTTCAGGTTAACAACATTATCAAGCGGATATACCTAAGAGGGAAACTTGATATTAAACTTGATGAAACTTATATATTGGAAATCAGAATTAAAATCCAATTCTTTTGATGTATCTATTGGTATCAAAATTCCGTTTTTTAGAGTTTCGGTTGATTTTTGGCTCTATTCTTTGAAAGCGTAATAGTTGAGATTATCACTTAAGTTTTTTTCCTAATTATGAGGCCGTCTTTTTACCGCCAATATCTTGCATTTTTTTTATTTTTTTTTGTTAATTTGATGGTAATTTAATGATGGTAAAAACCATCATAACCGTCGCCCAAGACTATCACTACCATCGTAAAAGCTGAATGGATGTGGAATGCTGAATCCATCAAAAATTAAAAAAGCTGAATGGATGTGGAATGCTGAATCCATCAAAAATTAAAAAAGCTGAATGGATGTGGAAACTCAAGCTTTTTCAAACGTGAAAGGCTTTCTCGGGAAAACTTACCAATTTGTCTTCAAGATTTATTAACTGTTCATCTAGAAATTCGGTTTTGTTGCTGCTGTGTTGAACTTTTACATAGCTTAACATAAACTTACGGAACGCAAGGTTCTAAATTGGGTAAGAGTCTGCTTAGCACTGCCTAGTTTGTGGACAAAATTGGCTCCCTAAGATTACATAAAGTAAAATAAAGTATTAAATTATGCTTGTGTGAAAGGTTTTACGGCATAGCGTGGAAGAACCATTAGAATTGTTTGGTTCTTTATACAATGTAAGGAATATGTACTCTGATGGATCTTTTTATTTTGATTAATAAAAAAAAAACTTTTTTCCTCAAATAAATTTTTCAAAGAAAAGTGAAGAACTTTATTAAACCAAAAATGAGCAAAAATAGAATCAAATAAACTAAAAAGCGTAAAACTACCACAAATCAGTATCAATAAATAAATAAAACCCAAAACGAATAAAAATTATAATAAATAGCCAAGTCAAACTCAAAACGCGCGGAAATTAACACGAGTAGGGCTCAAAACCCCTATGCCTTCTCAAGGCCAGAAATAATTTGCACTAATTTTAAAGAAAGGAGAGTTACGTATTTGAATAGTGATAGCAGGGAATATGTTGTTGTTGTTAGTTTTTTTTTCAAACCCCTTCTGACGAGGAAGGAAAGTTAGTTTAATTGTGTCTGTATATTTTTTTACCCCTCCCTCCTCTGTATCATTTCAGCGCATTTTGAGGTGATATGCTTTGGTTTAATAAATGATATAGAAATTAAAAGAAGGGATATTTTGATTATATATATATATATATATATATATATATATATATATATATATATATATATATATATATATATATATATATATATATATATATATATATATATATATATATATATATATATATATATATATAT
Organism: Artemia sp. Qi Xiang Cuo; assembly: GCF_049724085.1. Lineage (NCBI taxonomy): Eukaryota > Metazoa > Arthropoda > Branchiopoda > Anostraca > Artemiidae > Artemia > Artemia sp. Qi Xiang Cuo. Next base: position 56,821,963 of record NC_142812.1, read on the forward strand.
ATATATATATATCAACAATGTTTGTATATATACAACAATGTTTATGACGCCATCTGTATTATTTCCAGAGTGTATGTGCCTGAGTTTGCTTGTTTGCTGTTAATGGGATAAAGTTATTGCACTACTTTGAGGTTGTTTTCATATTGATTTGTACCCTTTAATAGACAATTTTACAGTTAAGTTAAATTGAGTGATTCTCAAATCCCTAGAATAGGTCTTTCTTTTTGGTCCTCCTCACCAGCGCCCTCTTTTTTCTTAAGTTGATTGGGGCGCCATCTATAAAGACACTTTCTCCCATATTATTAAGGTGCTGATTTCTACTGGGAGCAAGCAGAAGAGGGGAAGGAACCCCCCGCAAGCGCCGTACTGTACCCGCTGGTATTCAGTTACCCGAAAATTGCGGGGAAAAGGTGAGGGGGTACTTACGCTTCCCTTGTTCCTGGGTGATTTCAGTAGGCGTTCATTCGGCGCTCGACGCGTGAAGGTGTATTGTGTGCGAAAGAAAATAAAACGTTCAAGACTCTGGACTACTGTCAGCTCTCGAGCAGTGAAGTTCGTTGGTATGACACAAGAGACTATTTACGAATATATATACGCGCCTGTCCTGAATTTCGCTCAGACAAGTTTGCGATATGCCGATATTTCCCGTGACGCGGTGGTTGCTACGGGAAGTAAATTTTACGGAAAAGACATTCTGTACGCTGCGCATTGCAAACTGAACGATATTTTGCGGCAACTTGGAGATGAATATGTAATGAAGGACCGCCGAGCTAGTTTGCAGAGTGATGTTTTCATGGGTGATTTATACGATGCTATCAAGAATGCAGAAAACTCAGCCAATTTCACCTATAGATTTACTATCTGGAAAATTGGCGAAGTGCCTAGAATACCGCAAGATGTGCTGACTTCTCTTTCAATTAGAGTTAACGAGTGCACAGAGAAAATAGAGGGACTAATCGATCAGTGTAAGATCTTCCTTCCGTCAGGCCCTACTGTCTGGCCCCCGCTACCGAAACCAGAAAGACTTGAGAATCCTGTAGTGATAGCGAATGTGCCGGCGGAAAGCCTTGAATCATGTGCCAAACAGAAGGAATTTATCGAAAAGAACGGTGGAAAAGGACATATTCGCCAGATCTCTCAACGAAAAGGTGGGTTAGTTGCCTTTCTCGATACGGCGGATTCAGCTCAAATCCTCGCAGACATGTTGAAAGAAAATGTCCGTGATGTCAAGGTTTCTTACCGGAAACCAAAGTTTTTAGCGGTGGCAAGATTCGTTCCTCCGGCAACCACAGAGGAAGAAATTATTGCTGCGAACTCCGAAGTTACGGAAGTCCACCGGTTCGGCACCTCTGGCACAGTGAAACTTGTATTTAAAGACTCGTTCGCGCGAGATCAGACAATTAAACGCGGAATATTTGTAGACTACACTCACTTCCGGGTTGAGGCCTATAAAGAGCTCCCCAAGAGATGTTTTAACTGTCAATCTTTCGAGCACCTCTCTAGTGCCTGCAGCAACGCTCCGAAGTGCTCTAAGTGCGCCGGTGCCCACGTCGCATCACGGACGTCTCCATGCACGTCCACCACAGTTAAATGTGCTCTATGCCCAGAAGGCCACAACACCCACCCCACATACAGCAGGAGATGCCCACTACTTAGAAATGCTATGAAAAAGCCTACTACAACGAAATGAATTCTCTCTCCATCATTTGCCGAAATATCTATGGGCACAATTCAGTCAAACTAGACTACGTTAAAGAACTATGCCGTCAATTTAATGTTGTGTGCTTACAAGAACATTTACTCACCTCCGAAAATTTTGGTCTTTTCGAACAGTTGAATCAAAAAACTGTGTTCATGCATGAAGCAAAAAGGTCCTCAGTCCGCGGTCGACCTAGTGGGGGCACTGCTATCATAACGGATAGTTCGCTTGAATGTCAAATGCTGGAATCGTGTGAGTTCTTCCTCGCTGTAGATTTTCCTGGCCCCGGGGGTTTTGTTCTGATCACGGTTTATCTACCAACAAACCTAAACACCCTCTCTTCCGAAAAACGGTTCTCGGAAGCTTGTGGCCGCCTCTCGCGCTTACTTATTAGGCTGGGCAATCTAAGAGTGCTAGTCTGCGGTGACTTTCAGTGCGACTTAACGAACCCTTCAAATAAGCTCTCCGAAATCTTCTTCTCAGTAATCCCAGCTGGGTATGATCTCTGTGAAAAGACTGACGCATATACGTACATCCATAATTCCGGTTCAACGACAAACATTGACCATGTGCTATGTAACTTCTCTCTAGGTGCTCCAGTCACCGTGGACTCTGAGCACACAGTAAGTGATCACCTTGGCTTATGCTTTAAGGCTAACTTCTTCCCGTGTAGGCCGAATAAGCCCCAAATTTATGCTACCAAGACTGAGTGGAATAAAATAAACGCCGACCAGTATAAACAGACATGTGATGAGATTCTCGGAAAGATAAAAGTTCCCTTTCAGCTCTTGATGCATGGCTCGAGTGATTTGGTAGCACTAGACATTTATTGTACTGAGATTATACATGCAATGAAAACGGCTGAGCAGGCTTCTGTACCCACTCGCCGTTTTAAACCTGGAATCAGCAAGCCTGGCTGGAGTCGCTCCCCTAAAGTAAGGCAAGCCAAAGCTCGTGCTAAGTTTTGGCTGAGATTATGGTGCGATTGCGAGAGGCCTAGGTCAGGTGTAGTGTTTGAGCAGTTCCACAACACGAAAAAAACTTATAATAAGTCTGTAAGTGATCTTAAAGCTGCCGAAGCCGAACTTGCTTCCCAAGAAGCAGCAAATAATCCTGTATATATGTGGAAGTCTTTTAGACAGTCTAAACCAGTGACAAACCCTGCTAGTAACATACCTGAGGAGCAGTGGGTAAAACACTATAGTGAAGTTTTTGTGATCAAACATGCCCAACTAACAACCGAAAGTGATAGTGAGCTCTCACGAGCTTTTGCGTCCCTCTTGAGCCAACGGAACTATTTTACCGTCTCAATAGGCGAAGTGTTCCAGGTTATTAAGCAGCTGAGAAAGGGCAAGGCTCCCGGGCACGACGGAATTGTGACTGAACACCTCCGCTGTGGCTCACCTCTGCTCATTGAGCACTTGACGCTGCTATATCAAATGTGCCTTGATTCTGGTGCAGTCCCTAAGTCGTTTGCCCTAGGTATTGTGTCTAACGTCTTGAAGAAGGGAAAAAATCGGAACCTCTGCTCTAGCTCTAGGCCTATAACAGTTTCTAGTACATTAAGCAAAGTGTTAGAGAGACTTCTGTTACCTGAGCTGTTACGAAAGTGTAAAATTGACAATCGACAATTCGGGTTCCGTCGCCACCTCGGTTGTGCATTTGCACATCGCCTTCTTACGCGTAGAGTATCGAAAGCTCAGAATCAATCACGGACTCTTTTAATTTGTGCAGTAGATGTGTCCGCGGCGTTCGATTCGGTAATTCATTCAAAGTTAATTTTGAACCTGCTGCACCAAAGTGTGAACCCACATGTAGCGGCCGTCCTATGGCACTGGTATTCGAGTAGCCTTATCCGTGTTAAGTTGAGTAGTGAACTCCTGTCGAAACCGATTAAGCTTCACCGGGGACTGCGTCAAGGGTCGGTTTTAAGCCCTGTACTTTTCAATTCACTAACCTCGTCGGTAACAAAAAAGATTAATGGTGGTTTTAACACTTAATGTATGGAGGTGAGCCTACTGTGCTAAGCCGAAGACATATTAATGGTGAGCACATCGCTGTGTAACCTTCAAGACAACATTGATCTCCTAAGTCGAGGTTATACTAATATTGGTCTGGTTATTAACCCTGCTAAAACAGAGTTTCTTGTATTTGAACCCCCGCGTGCGCCGTCTGAAGTTGCCCGTCGCGAGGCTACCCGTGTTACCGTTGCAGGGCAAGTAGTACTTCCAAGCCGCAAGTTGAAGTACCTAGGTATTACATATGGAAGCGACCTCAGAAGCTCGCGTGCTCTTTTTGTTGACCAGGTTCTGTCGGGTTTTCGGTCTGGGTATGCTAAACTTGCAGCTCTGAAGTTTAAATTTAATAAGCATATCCTTGCTAGGCTGTATCGTGCCGTCGCTCTTCCCTTTGCTCACTACATCTCACCCGTTTGGCATTGGCTATCGAATTCGGATATGTTGCGAATCCGTTCAGGCCTTTGCAAATATTTAAAGTTTCTGCTTGGTCTGCCACTTTACCTCCGTAACACTGGTCTGCTAGAAAAGTATCATATACCTGATCCTGTTGAGTTCATGCCGAATTTTGAAAAACAAGCTCTCGTGAAACATAGGGCACTATTATTTGATTTCCCAGCGACTTTCTTGCTTGATAGTTGAAGTGTGATTTGTTTGTATTTAGTAGATTATTATGTTCGGTTGATTTGTTTTCGTCTTTATTTTCTCTTTTCTTTTGTTTTGCTCCGCTTCTTCATGCTTCTTTTTTATAAGCGGGTTTGTAATAAATTATTATTATTATTATTATTATATATATATATATATATATATATATATATATATTTAATCCTTTTTAAAATGGACTTCAAAGTAGAATTTTCTGTTATTTGTTTGAGAATCTATGAATATAAGTGGGAACGAGGGGCACAAAACCGGATTGGGCTTTAGATAACAGATATCAAATTGATTTAATTTATAAATACATAAATGAACAAGTCAGTTGAGGAAAATGAGTAAAAAAGATCAAGTTATGTAAAGCCCAATCCACTTTGTGCCCTTCGTCTTCATTTACATTCATAGATTCTCAAGGGAAAATATTTTCTAATTTTTAGTCCATTTTGAAAACGAGTTCTAAGACAATAAAATCAATTTTTTTTTCAACTTTTTAGTCTTTTCGAAGATTAAAAAGTCTGTTTTATCAAGTGTTATATAATACTGCTTGTTTTATATTTTTGCTATACTCACTTGTCGTTTTATTTATAGAAAAAGGAGTATACAAAAGGGGGAGGGGGTTGTGTTTTGTTATTGCACTTGGAAATAATTGACATTTGGCAGTGGTCGAAAAATTTAACAAATTTATGTTAAAAAAGTCGAAAAAAAAGAAAGATTACTGCCTATACTTCCCTGTTAGAAAGCGGTTTAGTTCAGTTGCTTTATTTTGTTATTTATTTGTGATAGCTAATCACATTATTAGATAACTGTGGACAGAAAATATCCCCGCCTTTTTAAAACTTGGTTAAACACCAGCATCTTTAAAACCGGGATAAATGATGCTGACTGACAAAGGTAGATTGGCAAGAAAATGCAATTACTGAGAGACGTCTAACTCCACCTTGTTAAATCTGGATTGGCTGTTTATAAAATATTAAGCCAGTAAAAAGAATGAAAACGTTGTGAGTCACAACATCTTTTACAAGTAAACTCTTTGCTTCTCTGCAAAATCAAAGTAGGAAAGTGAGTAGGAAATACTTAAATGATGTTGCTAGAGGTCATGAGAGAGGACTTGAATTAAGTATAAACTTCTTGTGAGGTTGCAAAGAGTTGAGCTCTAAAAAGAGCGGAACGGATGAGCAGCACCAAGCAGCAAAAGTCATTATGATCAATGATTTTTCTCTTTATTTATTTATGTTTAGCTTGTTTGTGGCTGTTTTTACATTTTGTTTATTTATTTGTTCGAAATTTTATTTCCAGGGTCAGTGTCTTATCAATGCCAGTGGTGAAATTCACCTAACAGTGGGGAAACAGGAAATGTTTGTTTTTGCCTGTTTCAAATTGGTATTCGGTTTGTTTATCCAATCTTATATAATCACTGATTTAATGCCATGGCGAAAGTGCAGAGGATGTCCTCGGAGGGGGTAAACAGGGTTAAATATTTCCGCCGGGGGAAATGCTAAAGAAGGGAAATTCTGATCTGCTCTCTAAGTTTCCCAGCCGAACCATTCTTCTTTATAAATTTAATACAAAGGCTTTATGATCATTATGATCATTGATTTTTCTCTTTATTTATTTATGTTTAGCTTGTTTGTGGCTGTTTTTACATTTTGTTTATTTATTGGTTCGAAATTTTATTTCCAGGGTCAGTGTCTTATCAATGCCAGTGGTGATGCTGTTTTCTTATCTGAAAGAAGTAACGAAGAATAGCTTTTTGGCTTTGATGTCCTTTCATATAAAAAAGTAAGAAATGCTTAATGCTTAACTCTTTTCCTTTTTTTTGTTCTTAAAAATTTTCGAAGAAATTTTTTAATGAATGTGAATTTCACAAATGAATATCGTCATTTTAACGAATATCGTCATTTTAATGAATATCGTCATTTTAATGAATATCGTCATTTTAATCGTCAGTTTAATGTACACATGCTGATATTTAGTCATCAAAATATTAATATTATTTGATTTATTAAAGTTATGAAACTAAAAACATTTATATTTTTTCAGTAAAGTGCAAATTATGTTCTGCCCTTGGGAAGACATAGGGGTTTTGAGCCCTACTCATGCTAATTTCTTCTTGTTTTGAGTTTGACTCGGTTATTTATTGTAATTTCTGTTCGTTTTGGGTTCATTTATTTATCAATGATGGTATGTGGTAGTTTCACGCTTGGTAGATTATTTCATTTTTTTGCTCATTTTTGGTTTAAGGGGTTCTTTACTTTTCTTTGAAAAACTTATTTTGTGGAAAAAGTTTTTTAATTAATATGTAAACAATGGGCAAAGTTAATAACTTGCAGACCTTTCTCCGGAAACTCTGGGGGATTAAGTCATCCCCAAAGACATAGTTATTAAACTTCCGACTATGTTGAACAAAATGGCTATCTCAAAATTCTGATCGGGTGACTTCGAGAAAAAATGAGCGTGGGAGGGGGCCTAGTTGCCCTCCAATTCTTTTATCACTTAAAACGGGCACTAGAACTTTTAATTTCCGTTCGAATGAGCCCTCTCGCGATATTCTAGGACCACTGTATCGATACGATCACCCCTGGGAAAAAACAAATAAACACGCATCCGTGATCTTTCTTCAGGCAAAAAATACAAAATTCCACATTTTTGCAGATAGGAGCTTGAAACTTCTAAAGTGGGGTTTTCTGATACGCGGAATCTGATGGTGTGATTTTCATTAAGATTCTATCTCTTTTAGGGGGTTTTTCCCCCTTTTCGAAAAGAAGCCAATTTTTTTCCGGCTCGTAACTTTTGATGGGTGAGACTGAACTTAATGAAACTTATATATTTGAAATCAGCATAAAAGTCCAATTCTTTTGAGGTATATATTAGTATCAAAATTACTTTACCCTTCTTAAGTAAATTATCGCATAAAGGGTTGTCTAAGGAAGGACACAAATTATCCTACAATAAAACTGGAAACAAACGGAAATTCCATTGATGATTTTTTTTTTTTTTTTTTTGCAGGAAAATTAAAAATATCGAAGTAAACTCGAGCCCAGTAATTTGCTTGTTTAAGTTAACGGTATTTATTGTTAACATACTTTTCCATATAAACCTGAACGGATACGAACGCATAGCGGGGAGGGTCCCTACCTCCAAATTCCATTGATATTACGATTGTTTCCAGTTTTCTTTAGAGGTAGGTTATGAAAGAAATTAGGTCTCGTCACCTAATTTCTTTTCCCCCTGTTGAAAGATACTTTTCCCCCTGTTGAAAGTATTCGATCAGTTCGGTCTCGGATGAAAATCACCTCCACACTCAGATGACACTTCCATATAATGGGGAAAAGATACACACAAAGGAGGTATGGGTCCTCAGATTAGAGCTCCCTTCAGAAGTTTCATAATTGCCGCCATTGTTTCTTTACTTTCCTATAAACTTTATGGTCCGAAGCTAATGGATTGGTCCTAAATTTTGTTAAATCGAGCTTCCTGATTTTCTTGCAAATTTCTCAGGCTTTCCCCAACTTCGTGAAATTCATCTTTCAAGGGATTCTCTCAGTATATCTAGTGTTCGTGATGTTCCTTTTTCTGGTTTCAAGCTTTTGCACTATTCTACCTGTAGAAAAAGAAACTTTGATTTTTGTCAAAAGTACAGAAAGTTCAATTATTCCACGAACTATTTACCTACTTTTCTTCGTTTTATTTGTAGAAAACATATATTAATACATGTAATAATTTTTACAATTATATATATACAAATTGTAATTCCAATTTTTGTATTAAATATATGTATAATTATAATCACTCATATACACCTTTATAAAAACTTTCAACGAAATTTTTAAGCCAATGCCCTCTCTAAAGCAAAAAAACAATAATAAAAATAATCGTTTCAATTGTTGTAATTAATGCACAAATCTACCCCCTAAGGTGAATACGTTATCGCAAACTATCAAATGAGTCTTTCCGAAGTCAACCTGATTAAAGGTGCCACCAGGAAATTTGTTAAGGGGGTGAATTTCCATAGTTAGTTGTAATGTTCTAATAAATATGTATGATAGTAATAAATTCAAAAAGACTTTAGATACATTTATAGGTAGCAAATGCTCATTAAAATGACTCGATGTAAATTTCTGAGGATAAAGATAAACTAATACACAGAGGGCTTCGCCTCAAAGTTAAGTTTTATAAATTAAGTTGCATTTTCTCATTGCTGGCGGTGCTCCTGAAGCTGACAAAATCCAGTTTCATCTGGGCAATTTATCGCAAACTATTAAATGAACCTTTCAGAAGCTAACCACCGTAAACCCAGTTGTACTATTAAATTAAATTAATCTATTATATTAAATTATACTATTATATTAAATTAAACTATTAAATTAAATTATACTATTAAATTAAATTAATCTTTCAGAAGCTAACCTCCTTAGACCCACTTGTACTATTAAATTAAGTTAATCTATTAAATTAAATTATGCTACTAAATTAAATTAAACTATTAAATTAATCTGTCAGAAGCTAACCTTCCTTAACCCAATTGTACTATTAAATTAAATTAATCTATTAAATTAAATTATACTATTAAATTAATCTTTCAGAAGCTAACCTCCCTAAACCCACTTGCACTATTAAATTAAATTAATATATTAAATTCAATTATATTATTAAATTAAATTAAACTATTAAATTAATCTTTCAGAAGCTAACCTCCCTAAATCCACTTTGCTTTTTTTTATTTTAGGCTCAAAGCACTTGATTGACTCCTAGGCTTTTGTTTCAATCTCAAATATATTCGCTAAAAATAAAGGTCTATTCAAAAAATCGATAAATTATTTTGGCTTGAAAAATTGTATTTATATCTCAAAGTTGGTTGTTTTTGTAATTTTTTTTATCTCTTCTGTCTCTGTTAATTCTAGTCATATGGTCTACGGTTGCCAACTATAAGTAAATAATGATGTGTGTCTAAACTCATAGTTAAAACTCCTAATTATTTGTTAAACTCCTATATAAAGAATGGTGGGTTGATGTTGTGACAACCCTCCTTATATACAGGACAATTCTTACTCGTTGTGAGTTTTAATGTCGCTATTTACCTTAATTTGAAAAACTCTTTTTTAGTTACGACGAACGGCTCTGAGCTTAGCTATTTTAATTTTAACTGTGCAACATACGAATGTTATATTCTTTTTTTGTCTATAATTTGCTTGCTTTTTAGGCGTAAAAGTCAAGTTATTTAGAATTGTAATCAATCCAATAGAATTTTTTCTTTCTCCACTCAAAACTCCTTACCAGTAAAATTTACTAGGATAACTATTATCATCTCTTTGAATATCCTATTGAGTCTTTTTTACGGTCTTGGTCAGTTTGACCTCTGAACGGTTTAAAAAGGATACGGAAACCCAGTTATAAAGCCACGATTTAAACTTTGAAAACCTTGTTCTATACATTATTTTACTTGAAAATTAGAGCCCTTATAATTTTAACCCTCTGTTAAAATTCTTTGATACTAGAATTTCGAAATTCATCAAAAACCCACGTAAAATAATATCATTTCAAGAATAACTCAGAGAAACTGTGAGAAATAGACTTTATTTCTTCAAAACATCTTTGGAACTAAAAACTAGAAAACGATGTTAGGGGTTTTTGCTTTTATAAGATATCAGTTACTCGAACAAGGGGTGAGGGTCTTTTTAGGCATCTCAGACATTGTTAAGTTGATTATGATATTCCATTTTTTACTTTCCTTTGTAATTATTCTCTTGCTTACTATTTCCATTTTTCCATTATTTTAAACTTTTTAAATGTATAATATTATTCTATACTAGTATTATAATATTTGATTCTTTACAGCTTTTTTTACGATATTGTCTAAGTGACAAAAACTGTATAAAATATTTCGTAAAAATGTGTTGTTTTAAGCTAACAAAAATAATTTTTGTTATTAAAAAAAATTGAGCAAAAAAAAAGTTCTGTAAAAGTTGTTTGTGTTAAGCTAAGCAGATTTTGAATAATTGACTTTATTTTTCGAAAACACATTAGGCCTGATTCCAATAAATCCCAAATCGTAGTCAGAACTGTCCAGTTCCACTAAGTTTTTAAACTTAAACTGGACATGTTTCAATATTAAAAGAATAGAAAATGTCATTCCATCGTCTTGAAATTAGAAGAAAACTTCAAGGAGAAACTTCTGTAAAAACTTCGAGTTGGATTTTGTAAGTGAGGCTCCAAAAGAAAGGTTTGGTTGATTTCGTAGAAATGAACTACATATTTTTCGAAGTTGACATATTCTCTGTTGTTGCAGTTCAAATTTTAATTTAATTTAATTAAAATCAAGTATTTTGCAGTAGGCGGCAAGACATGGCTAATTGTAGAAAAAGCCAAGACAGATTGTCCGAGTAATTGAGAGGCAAATCTTGGATAAGCCCTTTTTAGGATTTGATAAAAATGATGTCATTTCATTTGTTGATAGATAAGTCTATCTATCATCCATCCATGGGTCATTAGTTTTAGGATATAGATTTAGGATCGGGGAATCTCTTGACACGGGCAGTGTTGACCAAGAAAATCTTTTGTCCTCACGGACAAAGGATTTTAAATCTAGCTTACTAACCACTCGGCTAGGACAGGTCATTTAGAGACATTCCTTGCGACACGCAACGCCGAACCAGGAAACCTTTCACCAAGAGTCACGGTTTTCTCCACCGCGCTGTCACAAGGTTAAACATATAAATTTGACGAAAAAGTGGATAAACTAAAAAAATAATGTTAGGTGTTTTGGTTATTATTATGTATCCCTTACTCGAATATAGTCTTTTTAGGCTTCTAAGACATTGTTAAGTTAATTAGGCTCTTTCAATTTTAACTATTTAAAATGCATAATATTAAGCTTTACTGGTATTACAATTTTATGCTATTTTTAACTTCTTTTACGATTTCATATTTTTTCTTATATGTTACAAGTGAGAAAAGAATATATAATATGTTTTAAAGATTATTTGTTTTAAGCCAATTAAAGCCAGGTATGTAATATAGCCTGTATACAGTATATAACGTGGTTTGCAAAAAAAACAACTCTGGCTAGCGCATGTATATATATATATATATATATATATATATATATATATATATATATATATATATATATATATATATATATATATATATATATATATATATATATATATATATATATATATATATATATATTTTGTAAAGGTTTTTTTTTTCCTAACTAGAGCCCCAAAATTTGAATGATGGACCTAATTTCATAAAAACCCTTTTCCCTTAACTTCGACAAATCTGAAGAAGTACTCAGAACTGTTCTGTCTTACTAATCTTTCAAGCCTAAACTGAACCTGTTTCAATATTAGAAGACTAGAAAATGCTACTCTCTCGTCGCAAGCTTATAGGGAAATGCCAAGGAGAAAATCAAATACAGAATTGATATATGAAGAATTGAGAATTGAATTTTATAAATGAAGTCGAAAAAGAAGGGTTTGCATGGTTCTATGGAAGTGTGCAATGTCTGAAACTTATTTATGTTGCAAGTCAAAAGATTTTTTAAAATATTAAATTTAAATATATTAAATATATACTTTTTAATAAATTGTAAAATTTATATTATTAAATATATAAATAAGAATAAGAAAAAGTGAAAAAAATGAAAAGTTATTTGTAGATGTTCGGCTGTTAAGCGATTGAATAAGAGTAATTTTTTTACCTTTAAGACATTGTCTAATCAATATGTTTTTTCTACTTAAATTTCATTATAACTATTCTATTTTTTTAACTATTTAATATATGCAATAATATTTCAATTTTCTTGTTTTTTTTTAATTTCGTTCTTTCTACTATGTTTACAAGCGAGAAAAGAATATCTGTAGAAAAGATATAGAATTTAAAAGAATATTTTTTGTATAAATTGTTAGTTTTAAGCCAATGAACATATAGGCCGAAGAATGTAACCTACTTTTTGCAAATTGTTTGTTTACCTTTTAAGCTAAATACAACACTCCATTTGGAAAAGTCAACTTTATCTCCTCAAAACACCTTTGTCCCCCTAATTCCAACAAATCCGAAAATGTATTCAGAACTCTCCGATGCCATTTAAACTTTTAAGCTTTTGAGATGAATCTGTTTCAATGTTAAGAGACTAGGAAATGTCACTTCCTCGTCTCAAATCAAAGTGAGAATTAGAATTATATTTTATGACTGAAGTTCAAAAACAGTGGTTTGTATAGTTTCACAGATGATGGCTTGAGTGCCGAAAGGCGTATTCGGAAATCTGCGCGTACGTGCCTGTTACAACCAAAAGGTGTTTAAAATACTTAAGTTATGCTGAAGATTGGGAAAACTGAAAACAAATCTCTATGGTTTTAACTGTTATTAGATACCAGTTATTCGAAAAAAGGTTGTCTTTTTAGGCCTCTGAGACTTATTTAAGACAATTATGGTTTCATTTGACTGTTTAAACTTTTTGCCTATTCCTACTTTCCTTCTTTTTCTAACTGTTTTTCAACTATTTAGAATTTATCATGTTATGCTATTATAGTATAATTCTTTACGTCTTTACGTTTTTAGTCTTTATGGTTTTTACGTCTTTATGGTTTCATTCTTTTTATACTATTTTTACAAGCGAGACAAGAAATATATAATGTATTTTATGAAAGTTAGAAAAAGTTTAATTTCTGAAGAGCTAAACAAGTTATTGGAACAATGCCAAGTAATTTGCTACAATAATTTTCAGAGGCAGTGTAGAAATTTTAATGAAAAAACAATTTCCTATTACACCTTTTGAGTTGCAGTAGTTGCACTCCTAACAAATTTTAAGTCTCATTCAATCATTAAGAGACAAGAGAAACTTAAAAAGATAAGTCGTCCTTGTGGTACTAGTTCCAGGCTTAGCCCAGTTTCAATCGGTGTTGCAATTTGTCTTAATTGGTAATTGTCGGTAATAAAGATATTTTACTTTTGAACAGTAATTTGAATAAGGCTTATAGCATTAGTAACTATAAAGTAGAACACCATTCTATTTTTCTTGTTCGTCTTGGTATTGAAATAACACCCAGTTGTAGGTTCGAAAGGGTCGGATCCCAAAGTACTTGAATTTTTCAATCTCCTCAATGTAATTCCAACTTGAAATGGAGGGGCAGGTAGTTTTTTTTACATTGTTTCACATGTTTACATTTGTTTGTTTACATTATTTCACATTTACACTGTTTCGTTTTCTTCGTACTAATGGACAGACCTGCATGCTCCACTTTGTTTGCGAGCCTGCTGATGTTTTGCAATTTTTTCCTCAAATTAGACAACAGGGCTGTGTCATCAGCTAAATTGTCGTCACACAGGATGCAACGCTGCTCCAATTGGATTCTCCAGTTGGATTCTCCAGTTTTTTTAAATACAGAATTGATATATGAAGAATTGAGAATTGAATTTTATAAATGAAGTCGAAAAAGAAGGGTTTGCATGGTTCTATGGAAGTGTGCAATGTCTGAAACTTATTTATGTTGCAAGTCAAAAGATTTTTTAAAATATTAAATTTAAATATATTAAATATATACTTTTTAATAAATTGTAAAATTTATATTATTAAATATATAAATAAGAATAAGAAAAAGTGAAAAAAAATGAAAAGTTATTTGTAGATGTTCGGCTGTTAAGCGATTGAATAAGAGTAATTTTTTTACCTTTAAGACATTGTCTAATCAATATGTTTTTTCTACTTAAATTTCATTATAACTATTCTATTTTTTTAATTTCGTTCTTTCTACTATGTTTACAAGCGAGAAAAGAATATCTGTAGAAAAGATATAGAATTTAAAAGAATATTTTTTGTATAAATTGTTAGTTTTAAGCCAATGAACATATAGGCCAAAGAATGTAACCTACTTTTTGCAAATTGTTTGTTTATCTTTTAAGCTAAATACAACACTCCATTTGGAAAAGTCAACTTTATCTCCTCAAAACACCTTTGTCCCCCTAATTCCAACAAATCCGAAAATGTATTCAGAACTCTCCGATGCCATTTTAACTTGTAAGCTTTTGAGATGAATCTGTTTCAATGTTAAGAGACTAGAAAATAGTAGTAAGGCATCAATTCGCGC